>NW_027618078.1:0-86332 GCF_964187855.1 Myxine glutinosa | reverse complement strand
GAAGGGTTGTGGAAAGACGTTTCACAGCTGTTTCAAAGACGTTTAATTCATATCGCACAAAATCGACACAAAACACGATCACACAAAAGGTGAAAAAACGCAATCGCTTTTCACTCTGAATTACGTGCAAACGTGTGACGGAAATCACCATCGCCCAGCATCGAGTGCCAACCAAGATGGCGCCCAGTAGCTGCATCTCCACCGATGTGGTGTGAATGGCAATGGTCATTGATTCGATATATTTTCCGTTCAATGGTCTGGCGGCGGGGATGGAACATCACGTGATCGCTCTGAGCGAATCAGCGAGCTGCTCTGGCACATGCTGAGATTCCGTGTATAATGTTCCTCGCTGAAATGCGCTGAGGTAAATATGAATAAAAAATATGGATCTCGTCAAATATTTTTAGGTAGGCCATGTCCTTCCCAGGCTCAATGGCCATGTCTGTGCCAAATATCAAGTACGTGAGCCTCTCCATTTAGGAGTCTATCGGTAACATTACACACACACAAACTGTGTTTTATATACCCTGTATATATTGTTGCGGGGTCTGGAGGTACGAGAGGCCGCGGCGGTGAGAGCGTCAAATCCTAACCACTGTATATAGATAGTGCAGTGTCTGTTGTGTTGTATTGTGTTGTCACAGAACTACTCCCAGATATATTCCAATTTTTGAGGTCTTTCAAGCAGCGCAAGTTTTAAATGATTCCTTTTTGTTTTTGTTTTTTTAATCATAATATTTTTAGCACAGCCTTCTGTTCGTGCAGTAATAATAACAATAATGATAATAATAACAATAATAATAATGTCTCACCTCTCTGGGAACTGCAAAATCACTTAAATCCCTTCATAGCAAGTTTAAGTGCCCTTCCTGCCGGGAGGTTATAACTGTTGTAGTTGGATAAACAACAAAATATTGATATCCTACCTGTAGCTGAAAGACATCCAAGAATAAAGTGGATCCAATGAACTTCTGTCCTTGAGCAAGACGAAATAAAAACAGAAAATAATATTAGCATTATTAATATATTAGCACAGAAAATAATATTAGCACAAAATAATAATATTATTCTTGCAAGGACCGTGCACAAGAAACATTCCCTCCCTGCCGAGCAGCAACTCGTGCATGATTTCATAGCCTGGCTCCCCAGGGAGAGATAATGTCACAATGGATCCAGCCACACACAATAGCCAAGTAACACAAAGCCTTTAGGCTAACACTGAAAAAGACATGAGGTATTGGTTGGACTTGCCTAGGCCATTCAAAATGTTCTGCGAATGAGGTACTCGCAATAATCCAATAAAGATTTCAAAGAAATTCCATCATATCAGTATATTTAATTAGTGTGATGTTTTTGCTAATCACATGTATACTTGCTTGTTAAAAAATATATAAATCGCTCTTGATTACACAATAATTGGGAGTGTCTCAATTGTATAGCTCTTTGAACGCCCTACATAAGTTCCTGAAAACTTCCAACTGTGGTAATGGGATCCATTTAATATTTTTACATTTTACTTCTAAGTACTTGAAATTCTTACAAAACAAATATTAAACAGCATTCTTGCTATTTGATTCACATCTCCAAATATTTTTAATGTAACAGACAATTTTGTGAATACATTTCCAAGAATCTACTACCATTACTACTACTATTCCAATCTATTCTACTACTACTATTCTATCTACTACTACTCCAAACCCTATCATAGCCTGAGAGGAAAGAAGAGGAGAATTATAACTGTAATGAGGCAGGGGTCTTTCAGTCAGAGTAGTTTTAATGTTTGTAGTGGTCTCACTAGAAAGGTAGTGGCAGCAGAAAGAGTAGTTACTTTTAAATTGGAATTCGATTTTGGAATTTTGACCAGCCTCGGTGGCTTAACATTTGGAGTGGCCGCTCTGAGTCTGGGCGGTCGGTGGTTTGAACAGGGGTCCGAACCCTGGCCAAATCATTCCAAAGACTTTTTTAAATGGTAGAGGAACCTGTCAGGTAACAGGGACCTGTCAGACTAAGTCGTTTTGTTACATGAGATGCTGAGGAGGCAGTGCATGTAATTTATAGACAGGATAGTCAGGGTAAAAATGGTATGAGTAAACACCTCTTGTTTGTGGGCAGGGTTAGGCGAAGACTTCCCATCACAAAAAGGCACACATGTTAGGCCATGGGCTACTATACCCCCACAAACCTCTTGCACTATATTTAGCTCACCTGGAGCGAAGTTTGTGGTCAAGGTCAAGTTTGGTGACTCACCTGGTGGTCAAGTTTCATCAGAATTACATGTGTAGTTTAGTTTCTGAGAAGAAAGCAAATACCTATTTTGGGGGCAACCCCTCCCCCCCCCCACCCCCACCCCCGCGTATGCCCCCAAAAGGGCAGATTTTTTAAATGCCGTGAACAAACTTTGGTAAATCATGGGTGGTGAAGGTTGTGGTGAAGTTTCATCGAAATAGTGTCTGTTGTTTCAGAGAAGAAAACAAATACCTATTTTGGTGGGTCAAACCTGGACACACTTTGACCCCCCGTAGACCCCTAAAGGGGCAGATTTTTTTTAATGCTGTGAACAAACTTTGGTACATCATGGGTGATGAAGGTTGTGCCAAAGTTTCAACGAAATAGTTTGTGTAGTTTCAGAGGAAAAAGCTAATTCCTATTTTGGGGGTCAAACCTGGATCCACATTGACCCCAGGTAGACCCCCTTAACCCCGATTTTTCTAATGCCGTGAACAAACTTTAGTCACAACACAACAAATATCATTTGTGCCAAATTTGGTCGCAATCCCATCAGCAGTTTCGGAGAAGAAGTTTCAAGTGTTTATGGATGGATGGACTGACGGACTGATCGTCGGACTAACAGACTGACTGACAGAGGACGCACCATCGCATAAGCTCCCCTGAACTTTGTTCCAGGTGAGCTAAAAATGAGGTACCAAATGAAAGCTTAGCTTCTGCTGGTTCTTATGAAATCAATAGTATCATGTTTCAGAAATATTTCATGTGAGTTATTACATGACATACAGTCACGTGAAAAAGTAAGTACACCCGATGTAAAGTTTTGACTTTTTCAACATATTTCAACATACAGCTATTTGATCTTCATTTCAACAATATTGACAGATAAAGGTGATATAACATAACAAATATCATGAAACATTTACATTTTGTAGTCCATTGTATAATTTAAATAAACATAAATGCAAATTTCGCATGTGGAAAAAGTAAGTACACCCTTGGCTCTAATCGGTGGTATTGCCCCCTTTGGCAGAAACAACCTCAAGTAGGCGTTTCTTATAACTGTCTACCAGTCTCTGACATCGACTAGGAGAAATTTTTGCCCACTCCTCCATGCAGAATTCTTTCAGCTGTGCGATGTTTGAGGGGTTTCTTGCATGCACAGCTTGTTTCAAATCCCCCCCCCCCCCCCCCCCCCCACAACATCTTGATGGGATTTAGATCCGGGCTTTGACTTGGCCATTCCTGAACCCTCCATTTCTTTCTTTTCAGCGATTCCTTGGTGGATTTACTGGTATGTTTAGGGTCATTGTCATGTTGCAAGGGACACCTTCGGTTGAGCTTCAACTTTCCGACAGATGGCCTCACATTATCCTCAAGCACCCTCTGGTACAATGAAGAATTCATCGTGGATTCTATGACGGTGAGCTGCCCAGGCCCTGATGCAGCAAAGCTGCCCCAAACCATAATATTTCCACCACCATGCTTTACAGTTGGTATCAGGTTCTTGTGGTCAAATGCTGACTTTGGTTTTTGCCAAACATGTCTTCTGGTACTGTGGCCAAATAGCTCTACCTTTGACTCATCTGTCAAGAGCACATTGTTTCAAAAGTGCTGGTCTTTGCCTAGGTGTTCATTGGCAAACTTTAGTCTTGCCCTGATGTTCTTTCTGGACAGCAATGGTTTCCTCCTGGCATACCGCCCATGTAGATCAAATTTGTGCAGCCTCTCTCTAATGGTAGACTCGTGCACTTTGACATCAACAGTGGCAAGAGCTACCTGTAGGTCACGTGATGACATTCTGGGGTTCTTAGAGACTTCTTTCAGCAACTTGCGGTCTGCTTTCGGGCTGAACTTGCTGGGGCGGCCTGGCCTGAACAAGTTGGCAGTTGTTTGGAATCTTCTCCACTTGTAGATGATCTTCCGGACAGTCGAATGATTGATTTCAAATTGTTTGGAGATCTTTTTAAATCCCTTCCCAGACTCGTAGGCGTCTATAACCTTCTTTCTGAAGGCCTCAGAGAGCTCTTTTAATCTAGGCATGGCGATGCCGCACACTTCACCAACAAAGAGCAAACCAAACTAAATGTCTGAGGTTTAAATAAGACAGGTTCCTCCAAGATCCTCTCTAACGATGTTCTAATCATTTGCACCTGAGCTGGTGCACCTGATTCTAATTTTAGGTATTTGAGGTAGTGATAAATATAGGGGTGTACTTACTTTTTCCACATGCAAAATTTGCATTTATGTTTATTTAAATTATACAATGGACTACAAAATGTAAATGTTTCATGATATTTGCTATATTATATCACCTTTATCTATCAATATTGTTGAAATGAAGATCAAATAGCTGTGTGTTGAAATATGTTGAAAAAGTCAAAACTTTACATGGGGTGTACTTACTTTTTCACGTGACTGTATGTCAATGTGAT
Organism: Myxine glutinosa; assembly: GCF_964187855.1. Classification (NCBI taxonomy): domain Eukaryota; kingdom Metazoa; phylum Chordata; class Myxini; order Myxiniformes; family Myxinidae; genus Myxine; species Myxine glutinosa. The sequence goes on along the minus strand of NW_027618078.1, from coordinate 81,668 downwards.
ATTTCAGTTTTTTCTTTTTAATAAATTTACAGAACTTTCTAAAATCCTGTTTTCTCTTTGTCATTATGGGGTATTGAGTGTAGATTGATGAGGGAAAAAATGAATTTAAACGATTTCAGCATAAGGCTGCAACATAACAAAATGTGAAAAAAGTGAAGGGGTCTGAATACTTTCTGAATGCACTGTACATATCAAGCACGTCACAAAAATGATCAAATTTCTACATTTACTTTTGTTTGAAGTGCACATGTGAGAAATTATTCATCTAAGACCCTAAGTCATATACTATAATAAACTGTGTCAATATACCTTACATTTGATCGCTGAATTAACGCCAGGGGGGTTGACTCAGCCTGTCATCCTTCCGTGGTCGGCAAATTGAGTACCAGCTTGCTGGGATGAATGATCCCGGTGTGTACCCCGATTTAGAATAGGTACACCATATCCCTGCGCATCGTAAAAGGCAACTAAGGGTTGGCGTCAGGAAGGGAATCCGGCCATTAAAACATTGCCTCAAACAGGGAACCATGATTGTCATGGGGCCCGCAAGGCTAACCCCCGCTCTAGTGGGGAAAAATGGCCTTAAAAAAAAAAATATATATATATATATATATATATACCTAACATTTGATACCAAAACTGATTCTAGACATAAACGGACAAAGTTATGGCAAGTTCAAAAATGGCACTCGTTAATAGAAGAAAGCAAAGGTGCAAGCATACATTCAATGGATTCAATAAATCAACAACTCATGCACCAATTGTATATTTTATGCTTCTGTGATGTAACATATGGTCATAATTACGAATATGATTACAAATTTTAAGGTCAGGTCAGTCTATTGGAACAGTCGCCACTGGTCTCTTACTCACCTTCACTCCTTCATTCCTCTTTTCTCCCGCCTCTGGAACAATCTCCCTTACTCTCTTCAATCCCACTCCTCCCTGCAGGTCTTCAAAACAACTGTTCACCACTAATCTCTTATCTTCCCTCATCCAAAACCATAATCTTTTGTACCCCTGTTAATCTACCCCAAATCCTCCTCCTTCAAATTCCCTGTTTTCTTTCCTGAAATCTCTTGCAGTGTTATACGAGCCTCGACCAAGTATACAAAAACTTTGCAGCATAATTCGAGTAGGTCGAGTTTTGATGTCAGATTGGGAGAGTTCATAAATCAGATTACTTTGGAATAAATTCTGTCCAGTAAACATGTGGAGCTAGAACCTCCCCAGATGTGAGAACAAAACTCTATACAAGGACGAATCAATCTTTTATATAGTTGAAGCAACTGTGAGAGCAGTGGGCATCTCCAACATCTGAATAGGACTCCTAGTTTCTTCGAGGCAGATTTAGCTATTTGTGTAATGTGTGGGTTCCAAGATAAATGTGATGTTAGGGTAATACCTAGTAGGTCTATTGTATCACATGGTATAATTGTCTCCGACATTTGAACAGGACTCCTAGTTTCTGAGGCAGACTTAGCTGTTTGCATGATGTGTGGATTCAAAGATAAATCTGATGTTAGGGTAATACCTAGTAGGTTTATTGTATCAGATGGTATAACTGTGCATTTTTCAAAGGAGATTGGAGGGTTGAGAGGAGTTTTATAGCGAAAGATGGGAAGAATTTGAGTTTTAGAAGCATTAAACCTAACCTGATTACATTTACTTGGGAAATCTTGTCCAAATCCGAATTTAAAGAGTTGGTTTTGATCAAACGAGATGTAGATCGAGTGAGGGAAGATGGGGCAGATGGGAAAAAACATGGAGGAATGTAATGTTGAGTTATGAGTATACGAGTGCATTTGGTTATTTGTAGAAGAAAGAAGGTCATTGATAAAAAGAAGGAAGAGTGTTAGAGACAGGACGGAACCCTGAGGGACCCCGCGCTGTTGATAGGGAAGGAGGAAGATGTTGAACCATCAACAATTACGGAGATAGAGTTGTCAGAGAGAAAGCTCGATATGAGAGAGCAGAGTGAAGAAGGAAAACCGAAAGAGGGAAGCTTGGATATCAGGCCCCGATGTCAAACTCTGTCTTCAGGGATTTCTGTAACTCCATCTTTAAAGGTTTCATGACTAGGTGCTTCCACAGTACACACCAAACTGTTGGCTGTGGAATCTGTAGCTCACCACTTGCTCCGTTGGTTGACCTTTTTGGACTGCGTTGGAATGTTTCACAACTTCGTCTGAAGTCTGAGAGCGCCCGGTGCTCTTTCTCTTGCAGAAATAACCTGTGCCTTATAACTGTTTGTAGCAGACGTACATGCACCTCCTCTTTGGCAGGTTCTTTTCATAATGTGTCTGAAAATGTCATTGCACACTTGTCACTGAATTTGTGTTGGCGAATTCCAGCATGCAGAAAGCTTTCTGTTGTTTGCTTGCCACCATTTTGAACCTGCCCCAACCCCCCACTCCCCTCCCCCACACTCCTGGAACAATTTTTTGTTGTTGTTGTTCAAAGAAAAGACAAAGTTGTTGTTGTTCTGCTCCTCTCCCCTTTATAAATTTGAGGTCCGATGGCACCCTGCCTTGACCACGATTCTCCTCCACTCCCCTCTATCCTCAGTCAACCCTCTACTTTCCAACCACTCCCACCTTACTGAAATCCCTTGTCACACAATCCTCCCATCTCAACCGTGGTCTGCCTCTTTTCCTCCAACCTTGTTCCCTCAACCTATCCGCTCTCTTTGTCCAGCCCATTTCAGCCGGCATTTCACTGTAAACTAGAACGGCACTCAGTAAAGAGCATACCTCCACCTGGTGAACCGTTTTCGTTTTCTATCTCAGAGCAGACCAGAAATTCACGAAACAGAATTTATATAATGTAGAAACATTCTTCACCAAAATCGATTCGATTCTTCCTTGTCACATACGCCACATCTCTACCAAGTTTCGTCCAAATCCGTCCACAACTTTTTTTTTTTAATTCTAGTAGCCGGATCGAAGCCGGATCTTCACCAAAATCTAATCATTTCGTTCTTGTCGCATACGCTACATCTCTGCCAACTTTCGTCCAAATCCGTCCACAACTTTTTGAGATATCTTGTTCACAAACGGACAGACTGACAAACAAACACAACTGACAACAGACAACTGACAACTTGAGTCGTCAACAGACAGACAACTGACAGACAGACAGGGGTGAAAACATAACCTCCATCCACCTTTGGTGGCGGAGGTAATAAATAAAATGGTTTTCGCCCCGAGATTCAAGGCTGAATAGTATACAAGTACAGGATTTATAAACAAACTGTATTTTACATGTGCATGGACATGTACAGTAATTCACATATAATGTGAAGAAAATAAAACCTTCGAGGCAACAAAAAGCGGGTTGGTAGTGAAATCCCTGCGTGCGTAATTAATTAGTCGGGAGGTCGGGAAAATTCCCGAGAGATATATTTTTATTCTTCTTTTAGATTTACTCATTGATCATTATTGTGTTCTTCAAAGTTATTAATGAAATGTTTATGTTGCTGGAAAACGTGATACAATTATAGACCGGAAAGACGTGAGTGGGGGGAGTGAAGAAGTGCAAGTGAAAGAAGAGTTGTTTGTTGGGATTTTTTTGCTGAAGTGACACAAAATACACAAGAATAATTTTTCAGGGATTTTTCTATTTGAAAACTTTCATACACTCAACAGCACATCTGAGTTTATGTACATTTTAAAAACTAAAACAGTGCATTGAAAACTGAACAAGGGACATTTTCATTACAACGAACATAGTCATGATTAATATTTGAAGTCTTAAATATATTTTTTATAATCGTCCTTTTGTCAGCGTTTTGTATGTATACCATCGAGATGTGCAGTTCATTACATGAAGGTTCCAAGTAATACAAGTTTAAACTTTTTGGGGTTTTTGGGTTATTTTGGGTTTTAAGGCCTGGCCTCGATAAGGACTATATAGTCTGTGACTGGAGCCTTCAACACACACAAAAAAACGGTGATTGTGGTGACATGATGTTAAGTATGTAATGATCCATGTAAGAATGCGCTTTCCCTAATACAATCAGGAAGAGCGGAGGGGTGGGGGAAGACAGAGAGTTGGGCTTCAAAGGGGTGGGTGAGAGCAAAGATGGGATAGAGTTGTGAGGTGGAGGTTGAAACTTGGGGTTTGGGAGTGGGGCTTGATGACTCGAGGTTTGTGAGGGCGGACTTGAGTACATGAAATCACATTTAACATTCTGCGGATGTTCCGCAGGAACCTGCTGGTAAATATGAGTCTCACGTCTCACGTGTCTTTGGGGTCTTACAAGTCTTTGGGGTCTTAAAGATCTGCAGGCTTTAAAGGGTCCTTTGGGCATTTTAGGGTCTTTGGGATCTTTTGGATCCTTCGGGGTCTTTAAGGGTCTTTGGGGTATTTTGGGTCTTTAGGGTGTTTAAGGGTATTTGGGGTGTTTTGGGTCCTAAGGGTCTTTGGAGTCTTTTGGGTCTTTGTCATTTTTAAGGTATTTTGGGTCCTCTTGGTCTTTTTGGGTCTTCTGGGTCTTTTGGGTCTTTCGGTCATTAAAGGTCTTCGTGGTCTGAAGGGGTATTGTGTGTGTTCAAGGTCTAAATGGTCTCAGCAGTGTAAAGGGTCAAAAGGTACATTCCAATAGTACGTAGCTAATATACAGGATGCAACCAACGTTCCAATAGGACATAGGACGTAATTAATAGACATATAGTCATACAGCTTCACGGACGGATGGACCGTGTTTTTCGATTATATATATATATATATATATATATATATATATATATATATATATATATATATATATATATATATATATACATACATACACACGAGTATAATCGGAAGAAATTAAATAAGTAGCGGACATAGCTTCAAGATGATCGACCTTTAATTTTCAGGCAAGCTTTCGGCCAACACAGGCCTTCTTCTCAGTCTTCCTCGATTTAAACGAAAGTGTCACTTCCCATTTCTCCCATTTCTTTCATTTCATCGATACCTCCCATTTCTGAGCTCTTTCAATCGGTGCAAGAATAAAAGGCTTAGTTTTTTATTTTGTGGTACACCACAGGCTTCTGGTAGTTGAATATAAAAGGCAGGGAATCAGTCATTATTGCTGGCAATGGCGTGGACTGTTCTTCAATGCGATAAATGAAAATGATTTCCGAAATTCAGTGCCTTGGGTAATATTCTTTGTCATGAAGCCAAGGGTGAATGTCTCATTTGGAACGGTACATGCCAAATGCACTGTGGGATGGAGCAAAGTTGCCCCCACCTCTGACTCACCAGCAACAGTGATGAATTTGACACCAGCTGAGTAAATATTTGACTTCGCTGACAGCACAGACGTGTTGATAGTGCTCATCCTAAATCGGACGGATGCTCCTGAGATAGTAGAGTCACAGGACAAGTGGGCAAAAAGGTAACATGAGGATATGGAAAGTTCCGGCCATGCTAGCATCTCTGATTTGTTGATTTTTTTGTATGGCTTTAGTGGGGCACACCTGCTGAAAAGAAAGAGTGGTGGCGGGCGTCGGGAAGAGGATTGATACAGAACAATCTGGCAGGAAGGAACGGTGTGAGAAAACGAGACCAGAGTCGAGCGCAGTTGGACGAGTGAACAAGTCGACGTCGCCACGTACTGCAAAACCACAGCCTGGCCTGTATCCAACAAATTCTGGGCCACCTCCACAAGTGGCGTTTCCACTGTATCACAGCTCAAGGGACCCCCCCACATGCTCTAGCCAGAATTAGCTTCATGACAAGATATCACTCCTTTGCCAAAGCGTCAGCACAGCATAAATGTAAATGATTGAAGCTAAAGAATGCCAGCTTGGTCCATGTAGGGAAAGAGTTAATATATAAAGTGAGTTCCCAACATGAACTTTCATGTGTGTTCATCAGCTGTGTCTTTTGTGTTCTCTGCTTCTAGACCGGGAGCTAAATCTCATTGGGGCCTAGATTAAGGAGTTCGTTCAACACCCACTACATAAAAGGTTTGACACCATAGGTAGTTAGTATGGACCCTCTAGATCACTGCTAGGTAGGTAGTAGTCTCAAATTGTGGTAGCACTTTTTTTTATACAGGTCATTTTATAAACCGACATGGAAACGCCGTGAAAAGCAATAATATTAAGGGGTAGGGGAAACATAATTTACTATTTCATAACTTTTTTTAATCACAATGAAGTCATTTTGGTATCAACATGTGCGCAATGGAATGCTCTAACAGTCTAATGCAACTGTATAGCAACACAATAGGTTTTGGAGGAGGTATTAACCAAAATAGGGGGGAGGGAGTGACAAATAATGCTCCTTTTTGGTATCATTTTTTAATATAAAATTCAAAACTTAATATTATTATTGCTTAATTATTGCTTTAATATCCCCAATTTCAAAAACAAACGCAAGCACCTCTCCTTGTGAAAATGTTGGCTTCAGTATGACCCAAACATAAGTATACTATGAACTCAGCAAGTTACAAAAGTCTTAACAAGTATGCAAACATATGCATGAATTATAATTAGTCAAGTGCCATGATCTGAATATTTATAGTGCAGATGAAAGAAATCATTCACTAACAAGCTTCTGTATAAAATGTTACCTAAATATGACTTTGCTAGTGCTTGTATTGCTATGGTAAATGAGGTAGCTTTTAGCATTCACAAGAAAATCAGCTCAAAGTATACCTTAATTGAAGACGGTACCCCACCCAGAATGGTGAAACACAAGTTCTGACTATACATTTCTTGGGTCATATCTTGTTTTAAAACAACAATAATAATGTAGATAATTCATGAATATACAATGTATAGTAACAAGATATTCATTTCTCTAGTTTACATGTATCTGTAGTGCAGGTGTACAACACATAATAAACCCCATAAGAAAAGTTGTGCTTAAAAATAGTACTAGCTATGTTTACCCTTTAATTCGTCATCATCCTCAGACTCTGAGTCATGGAAGGATGAATAGGGGTTGCAACATTCCTCATGTCCCATACATTTACAAGATTCAGTACAGCCCAAATCGTTGACTTTACACAAGCAGTCTGCTCTACTACACGTCTTGCATCTACAGCGTGTTAATTGTATCGATAAACTGGGAGATCGAATTAATGTGGTGTTGATAAAGCGCAGGCACGATTTCTCCTTGTGTCGAAGTTCCTTAATTTTCCTTGAAGAAGTTATTTGTTCCGTCACACGTGTCGTGTCCATCATATCGCTGACCCAATTTCATTGCCATTGTCCCATACCTAAGCTAACCTTCATTGACGGTTGGGTAACAGGCAGGTGGTAACAAGCAAAATACAGCCACAGACAACAGGAGCCAGTTGTGTTTACAACTAGTAAATTGCATCCCTTGCCTGATTGCCAACTCCCATTGGATTATCTGTTGACTCGCTGTCCATGAAGAAGCTCCTGTGCTGGTCATTAAATCGGGAGGGCTCAGAATGCTGGGTTTGCTTTGGACTCTTTTCTTCTCATCATTTATCTTTGTCTCTCAAGACTGGTGAGCACAGAGGCAGAACGGGGAAGTCTCATTAACAAGCAGGAGAAGGAAATTGAGGCAGGAGAGTTGGGAGTTTGGGTGAGGGGGTAGATGAGGAAGGATAGGACATTGGTGCAGTTGATTTAAAACAAACCAGTTGACTTTTTCCAGCAACGTTTGCCAAATATAGCAGAGTTGGAAAACAGACATTTAAATGCAATGATTACATGAAGATTTTGGGGAAACTGTCATCGAAATTTTTCATCGATTTATTATTTGAAGTGCGTGAGGTTTGTCTTGTATACATTGAAGCCTCATATTCAGTCCACCTAACCTGCAGGACATTGATACACATGTACAGCTGAAGTTCCTTCCTCTATATTATATATATATATATATATATATATATATATATATATATATATATATATATATATATATATATATATATATATATATATATATATATATATATATATATATATATATATATATATATATATATATATATATACAGTGGAACCTTGACTTACGAGTGCACCAACTTACGAGTTTTCCGAGATACGAGCCGTCGCTCGGGCGGTTTATTGCTTTGAGATGCGAGCCGAGATCTGAGTTACGAGCTTACGCTACCCGCCACCAGGTGGGTTCCGGTCACGTGGTTATCTTGCCGTGCAAGTATCTCTGCCGTATATCGCTGCTGCTTTGTTTTCACATTTTGGTTATTTTGGAAAATTTCTTAGTTTTAACCATGGGTCCTAAGAAATTGAGTGCCAAGGGAAGAGAGGATGATGTGCTTGGATATAAAACACGCAATCGTCGAAAAACATGAGCGAGGTGTGCGTGTTGTCGACTTGGTGAGGCGGATGTGAAGGCAGCTGAAGATTTTATTATAACTGAGAAGAAGAAGAGGATGATGTGCTTGGATATAAAACACGCAATCGTCGAAAAACATGAGCGAGGTGTGCGTGTTGTCGACTTGGTGAGGCGGATGTGAAGGCAGCTGAAGATTTTATTATAACTTTTGCCGAACTGATAGAAGCCGAACGATACATCCCCCAGCAAATCTTCAACTGTGACGAGACAGGGCTCTTCTGGAAAAAGATGCCGAGGAGGACGTATATAACGGCAGAGGAGAAGAGCATGCCAGGCCACAACTTGTTCAGAGTGCCGGCGATAGCTCGCCTTCTCTTTGTGGAAAACACGGTGAGATCCTTAACATCCAACAACTAATGGGACGCAAACGGGGCGCCCAGTTTAGCGGTACACACATTGATGAATCACCCTGCCTGTGATTCACCCATGACAGGTTATAGCTGGGTCGGGATTCAAACCCAGGCTGGACAGTTTAGAGACAAGTGTGCGTACCTCCAGTCCAGGCCATCCTGCCAACTTGTATGCTGCATACAGGTGAAATATAAAGCGCGAGATATTTTTATATATACTGTATATTTAAAAAAAAATTGGTGTGGTTTTTGGCGGTGTAGGGGAATTTGTAGCTGTGAGACTCCAGACTCCAATGACCGGACACAGGTTTACAAAAGGTCTGGTTTATTAACTGGTTATTCACTTCATTCCATTTACCAAATAATACCGCATAATATAATGGATCAGGTTAACTCTTTTCGCATGGTCCTTCTCGTTCGGCTGATGTTCCTCCGCCACTCCCGTTGGTCAGAGCTTCTGGTAGCAAGTTCTGTCGACTCCACGTTTGCTCTCGTTTATATGGACAAACTGGACTTAATCCCCTCTCCGCTAATGCCCCGAGGTCATGCATGTACCAAGTCCTGGTATCAGCTCGCTCCCCTCCTGTTGTGAGTTCCGTTTACCAAACGATAGGGGGGTGCTTCAGCCAGGGGCTGTGACCAGGTGGACAAGAGATTATCATGTTCGGGCGCATTCCTGACACTCATTTACAAACTAGTCTTTCACAGAGTTTGTATGTAAAATGTATCTGCTTCGTTACCAGTTTAATTAATAAGTTACCAGTGCCAATTAATAAGTTACACTGAGTTACACTTCCACAATTCCCTCATCTTTTTGTTTTTGTTTATATTAACCATTAATCTAAACATCAATATAAGTAAACAATCAATCACTACAAGTAAACATCATTACAAGTATAAGTAAATAATCAATCACTTTGGTAATCAAATTCCCTTGGGCATACACCGTCATCCTGCAAGAATCACAAAACATTTCGTTGGTCATTTACTCCTTCCATATCGTTCAATCTATTGCATTTGCATCACAAATATATTTTCAAAACAACACTTCACCATCACCAAGATACAACAATTTCACTTCATTTTCAAGTTTTGTAAAGCATCTGCACCATCTGGCAAAAAACGTTTGCCTCCACACAAATGTTGACTTTGTTTGAAAGGAAGGGCTGATCACTTGTGTTTGAATCCTGGTATGAAACATTTTCTCCTAATGTCTTCATAGCTCCTGCACTACTTCGTGTAGGATTTCGCTGTTGTGGTAACATTGCGGAGTCATAGACGGACCCTGCTCTCCTTGTAGCATTCTTGCCACTTTTTGCTGTAAACCATAGTAATTCCTGAACAAGGCCTTCACCCAGTTGTAGTCGACTTGCCTCCTCCCTCATTGTGAGTGGGCAGCAAGTATTGGTGTGACGTTGATTGGCCAGCAAGATGTGGAACAGGGGTGCCGGATGCATCCACAATGATGTTGGGACCATGGTGTTCAGGTCATTCATGGTCCTTACCAGGAGCAACCAGCAGAATCGTGCACAGCTGTTGTGACAAGGGCACAGCCGTTTTTTGCAGCTCCATGCTGGTTCCCCGGACGTTGGTGAAGTAATAACATATTGTTACGCAACCGTGATTAACACCACAGTTACGGATGGCCGATTGCGAGACTTTCCACTCCCGAGGCGAAAACTCAATGGCGGATTCAAACTCAACACAAAGTTAAACGCGCGGAAGGGCAGACGCAGCAAGCTCCGCAGCCCTATCTATTAAAATGAAACACCCAGGAAACTGCGTTCAGATATATACAGAAAATAATACAAGGATTTATTAATGAAAAGTAAAGACAGTGAAAAAAAGCCCGCGCCGGTAGTACTAATAACTCTAATAAGCCTAAATTGGGATCCCACACACAACAGATACCAAACACGATACGAGGGAGATTATGAATACGAAAATAACACGTCTCGTCAGGTAAAGTGTAAACGCGGAGCTCGGGCTTATCTGGCTCCTTTCGTCTTCTTGTAACACGGCCGCGCTCAACCGCCACCAGGCCTCGTCGGTTCAACGGCACACCCACACCACGAGCTCCCTTGCTCCAACGGTCCAACGCAGGGCTGCACAAAGCAAACGAACTCCACTCGACCAGGGCCAGGAAGGACTCCTTTGAACTCCACTCGACTCGACTCTCTGCGGGAGTGCTGGCAGCCAAGTGCCAACTGTTCACTGCTCTGTGCCAACTGCCAACGAACTGCTTAAATGGCGTTCGACCGTCGCTAATATCTCTGGCCGATGACGTCACATTGGCGCACTCCTCAGCCAATCAAAAGCCTCCCAACTCGCCGGCTCGCCCAGGTCACGCCCTCTGCACAACCACTCCACTCTCCCGTCCGCGACCCCCGCGGTCCTTGGGTTATAACACGTGCCAGGCGAGGTTTGTAGGCCTTGGAGGTGTAAACGGTGGCGGCCAATTGTGGCGGTGTTTTTGGCCTGGTTTCCTGTCCATTTGTTCCGAAGTCATTGTCAGGGAAAGGAATTATTTAATGTTGCGCTAAGGACCTAACTAATGTTTATGTGGTTTGCAGTGCCATAATGGACAAAGGTTTGACTACTAGGTGAGACTCACAGGGGCGTTACCTTTAATCCCTCACTATTTAACACGCGAACCTCCAGGTAGATCCACAATCATACATCTTCCCCCGACAAACGCCTAAACATCAAGAACTTATTACATGTAGAGTCCCTGTCACGACAGCCGAATACCTACCTATTCAGATCTACCTAGCTCTAGATGTTGCTCTACCAAATTCATAACAATATGTCCCCGCATTTCACAGAGGTTGCAGGTAAAATGTCGTTGTCCTGCAACTTCTGATGTGGTGAATGTTCGAAGCCTTCGAACAAGAGTAAGTGATCGCCTTTCTTTCATATGTTGCAGTGTGATCCAGGCAAATGGTCACATAAATTTCCTTGGTGAAGGTAAGCATTCATCTCCAAGTTACACGGGAGAATGTCTTCATCATTCTTTGAGAAAGAGGGTGTATGCCACGATTAACTTCATTTTTTTTTAGCCACAAATTTTCTTTCTCGAACTTCTTCCCAATTCCGTTAGCAATCCCTCCAAAATGTGATCTCGTCTTATCCTTATGCTCAGTCACATCTGAATCTGCTTTCCGCACACACTGAATCAGATAGGGTACATCTTACCATGAAATCGGCATAATCATGTATATCTTCCGACAGTTTCACATTCAACAATTTGTTGTTTTTCCTTAACACAAAAAGTTATATTCATTTATATGCGTCACACAAATAATATTCAATCAGGTATGTATTTTATTACTAAACTAAGAATAGCATTGTATATGATTACAATCACAAACGGGAATACCTAATTCCCAACAACAATTTTTCCAAACCAACAAATTAAACATAATGTATTATTACCATAATTCCTCTCCACTTTTTTTCTTTTCCCTCTTTTTCCTAACAGTGTGTCACTCGTGGTGATATGAGTTCACTGATATTGTAATTGACACAACTCATAACATTGTCGTTATGCCATTATCTTAATTCTACTGTTTCATTTGCAACATCACTTGATTTAATCTTTTAATCTCAGTATTTTTTCATATCATCATAACAATCTTTCTATTTTAGGTCCATATTTGTTTATATTCTTATCAACCTCCTACGGTTTATCAATTTGTTCCAAAACACTGCAACCAAAGGTTTTAACCAAAGCTCTACCAAACTATTTCCAATTTGAACTCAAAATGCTAATTAAACAACAATTCAAAGAATTAACTTCAATGGGTCAACAAACTCATTTTATAAACAGATCTAATTTTCCCATCCAATAATTTTCCTTGCCAAATGTCATATTGCAACACTTTAATAAACCTTCGAAAAATGTCTCCCAAATCAATAAATTCCCTTTTTACTTCCCAAATACTCATCTGTAAATTACATATTCAATTACAGTTTTTCCCTATTTGTTCGGCCTAAATGGCCACTGAAGTGGCTGCCAACATGCAGTACCGTTTTATCTACCAAGCAAGTATTCGTCCACATAAGATCTCTACCAAAATGTTGTTTGTAAAAACAAATCTGGGATTTCTGATTACATGGATGCACACTCTCAGGACATTTCAGGCTGCTTGTTAACAATCCACTACGATTAATTAATTCCTTTACCCACAATCAAATAATTAGTACAAATTGAGGATATTATCCCCATCACATTCATTTATAGATTCATTATGTTGGATCTAAATTTTCTCCCACTGCTGCAAGGAAGAACAATAGCTCTAATAAGTCTTTGTAATATCTCACTTCATTTACCCAGCATCGAAGAATTTATTTACTATCCATTCCCATCTGTTAACCAGTGACTTTGTTTGAACTCCAAAACTTAATTTGATGAATCCCATGTGTATGGTACCACTTATTGAAACCCCTACTTTTGTAGAAAATATCCAAGTAAGTGTTTTTTACACCCCCTTAACTGTTGCTCATCCATTTCTATGCACCCAGTGAGTACTACTGACACCAGTATGCCAATATAGGTGTGCGAGATTAACAAATATGTTGCAGGTACACGTAACAGCGCGTTCTGAGTATAAATAACGTAACAGCGCGTTCATGGCTGCCCCTTGGTTTAAGATGCACAATGCATTCCGTTTTAAAACTCACAATAGTTCAAATCAGCAAGATTTTCTTTACTATTTTCCCATATCATCTATGCCTAATACACATCCATACATGCAGCACAATTTATATGCTGATAAAATTCAAGTTTATATATATATATATAAATCCATGAGCAGAGTATTCTGGGAAGTCAGTGTAAGACCTCTCCCAAATTTGGATAATTTTGTACTCCCTCATTTCTTTTTATGAAGCTCATATCCATAAATAGCTGTTATTCTCATATAAATTCTATCAAAAATGGAATCCCCAAGTTACTCACAATTTTACTATTTAATTAATGGCTGCTCATAACCCAGCACATCAAATCTTTATATTCCATCTCCCTTGACAAAAGAGATAATGTTCATAATCAAATTTTATTTCTATTTTATTTTACGGATTCTCTGCATATTCAATCCCATCCACATAAAACTATCCATTTCCAGACAGGCACACTGTCGGTGTCAACAATCTTGTAAGATTGATACACAAAACAATAAAAAACACTAACATTGACACACAAAAAATACACACACACATGCATTATGCGTATTTGTTTGCGTTGGAACTATTATTTACAGATCAAGATGGGTGTCAATTTTATTTCAATTTCATAAAATTTGTCCTTCAATTTTAGAAATGCTAATACACAAATGGACCAAAAGCTTATTCTTAGAAAACCCCTATGATGTCACATTGAAATTACCCTTTCAGTTCCCACAATAATTTATCCAAATTTGACTACACACCCATTTACATGTCAGTCGACCACTGACTTATCAATCGTGTGGAACAATAGTCCGAAATTCCCACCTGATCATCACGTGACCCTTGTCCCTTGGTTTAAAATTTGCAAAGCAATTGTTCCAACTTTGTAAATTTAAAATTGTGTGCCCAACATAAAAGATCCAATTTCGGCATTTGATCAATTAATTATCAATTTGCTTACAAGCAAAAGAAAAAATGAATAATTCTTGCTCCGAAAACTTTTCAGACCCAAGAATCATCGACAGTTATTCATGTTTGTCCAGTAATCTAATTTGTTGAGGCCAATCGTCATTTGGGATTTGTCGCAATGAAGGCCTAATCATTGTCTGAGGTATCGGTCAGCACTGGTACCCTTGATCTTGGTTTCTTTGTCCTTGGTTTCTTTGTCCTTGGTTTCTTTGTCCTTGGTTTCCCTGTCGAAATTGTCTTCTGCTCAGATATGGGCATCTCCTTATCCAGTGTCCCATCTCTCCACAGTTGAAACACCGGCTTCTGTCGTTACCTGCTCTGTCCACCTGTGCATTTGTATTGCTGGGCTGCATCTCTACATCCCTGAGTTGCCACTGCAATCTCTCGTTGTCTCCTGAAACACGAAAAAATTCTCTGTACCGTCCTTTTTGGGGAGACAACTGGAAATCAGATGGGACAACCGTCACTTTCATTCCTAATTTCGAGGGCAGTTGTGCATTTGTCTCCTCCACTGTATCCTGTATCCTTTTTATTTTAAGTTCTAGATCCGTTATCCGTTCTTGCTGTTCCCGTTGTCTGGATTCACCATCCCAAAGATGGAATGCAAGCCAGTCTACCGTTAGATTCTGTCTCTTCCTGGCTTTCAATCTTTGTTCCAATCTTTCCAATCGACTTCGCTCAAATGTACCATCTCTTGGAAACTCCTCATCATGTCCCTTTGTCCACAAATACCAATTCTCGACCTGCCTTATAGCTTCTGCACCATAACGGTCGTACATATGATGTGTACAAGTACCTTTTTGTGGAATCTCTGGTTGTCCTTGTGTATTCTTGCAGGCTCCATTTCCCATTCTGCCTTTTATCAAAGTAGCGTTGGATGTGTTGTAGTTTGTTCCTCTAAAGCTTCACTCGTACCTCCAGGAAGGGTCTCTCCACCTGTTCACCCGGTGATTTTCAGAGAATCTCCCTCAGCCGTGGCTTTTGCACAATCCAATCTCACAGATCAGTATTTGCAGATGAGCCGGAGGGTCAGTATGAAATGGGTGAATCCTCAGGTGTCCGCTCTGTTGACGGGGAAATCACACAATGGTAACCGCACATATATATCTGTATATAAACTCACCACCTTGCTCAATTTTCCCAGGTTGTCTCCACATTGTTAATATCTCGCAAAGATATCAAAGCTTCTTTCTTGAGACCGCATTTTCATCAATCAAACAATCAATATATTCAATTCAATTTATTCAGTTCAATTTATTCAGTTAAATTTATTCAATTAAATTCAATCAATTAGATTCAATCAATTAATAATTCAATCAATTATTCAATTTCAATTAATTCATCACTATTCATCAATAAATCAAATTAATCATTTTGGATGACTCCTTGCATAAGCCCTTTCCCCAATGATGTCAGGACAGGTCCATCCATTGACCGTCACCTCTGGTTCGTACCTCATGTTAATTGATGAATCACCGTCCTGTCCTAGGGTCATATCTGACATATTTCCCCATTTTGCCTGGTCTCCACAAATTTTCTTTGCAACCACTAAAGGCAACTCATCCTTCATTCGTGAGACAGCCAAAATGGATGGCAGATATTAAAGTTCTTTGGGAAAAATATCTCATCATTTTCCTTTTAATAGTACCCAAAATCTCTTGGCAATATAAATTTCGTAAAACTCCTGAAATGGGACTGTCAAATTCCTTCAATCATGCTAAATTTCGAAACTCCATCGCTTGTAATACCCAATTTATCCCATAGGGCTTGAAAGTTCTTTCCCAAGTTCATGCAGCATTCTGCATTTGAACCCTATGATATCATTCATAATAATCATCATGATTTTATAGTCATGGTCCTATCATAATCATCTATTTAAACGAACATTTCCTTTATCACCACAGCTATGTGGTATAATCAACAATAGAATAAAACTGTACATAGCAACAGGCTACCTCATGGCCACTTAGTATACCTATTGACAATAAGTCATAACAATATCGAATAATCATTGAACAATTCAAAAATCGCTTCCACTGCTCTAGCCGCAGCATCCGTGATATTTGTTTGCTCATTCACTATTCCTGATTCGTCATCAAGGATCTCCATCATCACACAGCGTACTTAATTCCGCATTTTAATGAGAATTCAACAGGAATTTACGACTCAAAGGAAAAAGAACGAGCAGACCTTTTGCAGGATGATCGTTACAAAAATCGTTACATATTTTAAAGTATTTATAATGTCGACAAATCATATCTTAATTCTTACAAGATTTTTTTTTTTTGGTTCTTTGAATAAATCACAGCACCGGGAGAACCAGCTCCAAAAAATGGATCTTTGTGTTTATTCAGCACCCTAGTAATTGGCTCTTTGTGTACTAATTACACAGCACCCAGGCCCCGCTCATATGGATCTTTGTGCAGCGCTACACAGCACCTGAGCAAAAGGGGTTTCATCTACATTTTCCCTATCCGGTGTACCATCCGTGATATTTGTTTGCTCATTCACTATTCCTGATTCGTCATCAAGGATCTCCATCATCACACAGCGTACTTAATTCCGCATTTTAATGAGAGTTCAACAGGAATTTACGACTCAAAGGAAAAAGAACGAGCAGACATTTTGCAGGACGATAACTGGAATTAGTCGTGAAAATATATCCAAATACACAAAAATACACACCCACACAAATAAACAACATTTATTCCGTTTAACAGAACAAACATTTCCTCTATCATGACATGCATGTCTTCAAAATTATATGACCAAGAGAAAAAGTAAAATTAATTAAAAACTGCGAGCAGTGATAATCCGGGGACCATACCGCTCCATCCTGATTGGACGAGTGCGTGCTAGAGTCGTTAACAGCGACAGTCCAGATCCGATTGTTCAAAATTTCAACTCAATCGATCGAAAAATGAACGCAGGGATGCATTTTAAAGGTGCAGTGGCACTAATTGAGTTGCCACGAATATGGCCACGAAATTGCCAATATGGCCATCACAAAATATTTTCCTTAATCAATTGGCTCATAGCATAACCAATCTGTAAGTATTTCATCCGAAGATGTATTTCTGAGGACTTTTAATTAAATAAGTCATTTATAAATCAACGAGTTAATTTATTAAATGATTAATCAATAAATCAATATTTTCCTTGACAGCCACATCACTTGGTCAGTGTCATGTCCAAATATCAGCTTCCTTACTCAAAAGGTGCCTGAGTAATGATTACTGTAATTACTGTAATTACCGGAACTGTAATTACTGTAATTTAATAAGAAATGTAATTAATTAAATAAGTACTTCATTAATCGCTCATAATTAAATAACTCGTGAATTCTTATCCGATTTATTTAATATTTGAGTGTCCCCAAAACGTTGGAGCAAAACGTTGCAACAACGAAAGTGAAACGTTGTAGCAACGTTGTGGAAACGTTAGCACAACCCAACATTTGAATGTTCCCAAAACGTTGGAGCAAAACGTTGCAACAACGAAAGTAAAACGTTGTAGCGACGTTGTGGAAACGTCAGCAAAACCCAACATTTAAATGTTCACAAAACGTTGGAGCAAAACGTTGCAACAACGAAAGTAAAACGTTGTAGCGACGTTGTGGAAACGTCAGCAAAACCCAACATTTAAATGTTTACAAAACGTTGGAGCAAAACGTTGCAACAACGATAGTGAAACGTTGTGGATTATCCCAATGGATAATCCCAATGAATCACAATGCAATCCCATTAAAATCCCATTAAAATCCCATTAAAATCCCATATCTTGTCACCCTTTGCATTGTTGAAAGCAATTAATTCCATAACTCAATATTACCTCTATTTATATGTACTAGGGCGTGCCCGCACGTACGTGCTTGCCCGTACGTGCTTGCAAAAAAAAAAACATGCGTGCAAGCAACAACAAAAACTTTGAAACCACGTGGCAGTAACGACCACAGAACCCCCCTTCTATTTACATGCAATGGTTTGGTCCATTCGCAAAGCCAAAGCGAACGACCACAGAACCCCCCCTTCTATTTACATGAAATGGTTTGGTCCATATCGCAAAGCCAAAACGAACGGCTTGCGAGTACGGTGACCATACCTTGGGACCCACTTGTCCGATTAATTTCAAACCTTAACAAATTTTCCATTCCTTCCCTTCCTGATCTTTCGATGTAGGGATGGGTTCTTTTTAGGATCATGTTGCATCGAGCATTATTTTCCAAAACAGTGTGAACATTAACCCACACCAAAACCTCTGACATCCCACCATTAACACCTATTGTAAGCGTGCCGAATCAGTAAGCATCACCCCTTCTATGAGCCTCGACCAGAGGGTGGTTGTTACTCACAAACACTCGTCGCTAGCTGTTCCATTGTCTGCCGATTCCCACTCTGCTGTTTTTGTCTCATAATCACCAAACAAGAACAGTACACATTTCCTGTAATTATCTCTCATAATCAGGATAAATTTGGAACAGCCCTTAAACTAACACCAAGCAGATCAATTTTTATATTTAGGTTGAGGTTTCACACAAACTGGTTAACTAAATAATACAGAATTATTATTATTATTATATCTCCGCCTTGGTGAACAGTTTATGTTTTGTATCCCACTGATAGGCCGGATCTGGATTCGGACCTGAACCAAAAATGGAATCGGCATGTTTTTGTCACTTTTTTTTTAAATATATATGAATAATATTAAAATAATAACATTAATAAGTATATTATGTTAAATATCATGTATATCGCTTTTCACCCGATCTCTTTATGGTGAAGAATCACTTTAAACAATTCTCGTAGCCGGATTCGCACCTGGGTCTTCACCAAAATCCAATCATTTCGTCGTGTCACCCATGCTATTTATCTGGCAAATTTCGTCAAAAAAAAACAACAGCACTGGTTTTATTTCCTGGAAGCGTCCTGCAAAACGCTTTGCTTCTCGCAAAACGTCCGCCAATGGGAAGTAAAGGGAGGGAAAAGGAGCGGGAGGAAGAGACAGGGTGCCGGAATGGACATGAGGGACAATGAGGGACAGTGAGGGAGTGTTGGTATGCAATTTTTATCCAATCGCCATCTTTCACAGTAATTCTGGACCGGCATGAGGTGGGATTGTCTGTCATGAATTTATTTGTTGATCGAACGAGTTTTAATTTGTCTAAATCCGACCAGTCGTTCCAAAGATATAAGCCTTTTTGTCGCAATACCATAAATTGGAATGAGGTAAAAATATTTATATAAATATAATTCCCTTTCCCGGTTCCGTCGCTCGCCGAGCAAGTCGAGTGCTTTGAGCAAGTGCAAAAAAAAGAAGTACTTTATACGTGTAATGCGGCATTTGTGAACGAGTGTACCGGCCTTACACGTCCTGGAAGCAAATGGTCGCAAGGTGCACGCTTGCTCCGTTTGCTCCCAGGTCACAGTAAGACCCTTAATGACCAGCGCAAAAATACGTATTTACAGAAATCATTTAGAAAAAAAAAAACACGAATAAATTGCTACAGTCGTTTTTCGAAGTACCATTCGTGATGGCTCACGCCACCTATCGCGGCATCGGTGCGCACGGAACCCCCAGAACCACCTCCTTCCCCATGTATGTACAAAACTATTTCCAAGTTCGTAATCATATTGGACAAAACAAGACACACTCACCTTTTTTTTAAAGACTTGTTCGTACAATTGATGTCAGCGGTGCCTCCAAATTGTAGGGGAATTTGTAGCTGTGAGACTCCAGACTCCAATGACCGGACACAGGTTTACAAAAGGTCTGGTTTATTAACTGGTTATTCACTTCATTCCATTTACCAAATAATACCGCATAATATAATGGATCAGGTTAACTCTTTTCGCATGGTCCTTCTCGTTCGGCTGATGTTCCTCCGCCACTCCCGTTGGTCAGAGCTTCTGGTAGCAAGTTCTGTCGACTCCACGTTTGCTCTCGTTTATATGGACAAACTGGACTTAATCCCCTCTCCGCTAATGCCCCGAGGTCATGCATGTACCAAGTCCTGGTATCAGCTCGCTCCCCTCCTGTTGTGAGTTCCGTTTACCAAACGATAGGGGGGTGCTTCAGCCAGGGGCTGTGACCAGGTGGACAAGAGATTATCATGTTCGGGCGCATTCCTGACACTCATTTACAAACTCGTCTTTCACAGAGTTTGTATGTAAAATGTATCTGCTTCGTTACCAGTTTAATTAATAAGTTACCAGTGCCAATTAATAAGTTACACTGAGTTACACTTCCACAGCGGGCTGGAACGGATTAATAGCATTTCAATGCATTTTAATGGGGAAATTTAATTTGAGAAACGAGCAAATTGAGTTACGAGCTCGGTCACAGAACGAATTAAACTCGTAAGTCAAGGTTCCACTGTATGTATATATATATATATATATATATTGTTGTGGATATGAGGATTGTGTTTTTTTAAAATTGCTTTATTCTGGACCCTCCTGCCTCCAGTTGTGTATAAAGGTCAAAGGTCATTCCGTAGTTATTTCATAAACAATCACGTTAGCCAATCATAGATTTCCCCCTTTGTTGACAGTTATTTCCTTATTCTGTGTAGTAGGGTAAGGCCTTGTCTTCCATTAATTGACACTCCATTGCACCGAATTCAAATAAATAGATCCCCTTTTATTTTCATTCCCAAAGCCCCATTCCCAAAGCCTCGATTGCCAACTGCATTCGCCGCCATTGCCATGTGCTCCGGCTCGGAGAAGAAGGGCGTGTCTCCACCTCGTCATAGAGGGGAGGAGTGAGCCAGCCCCGAACAACCAACCAAGCACAAGGGGTTTGGTTTGAGAGGGCGGAGGAAGAGCGATCGGGGAGGTTCGAATAGGTTCAAGGGTGGGGCTATATATAACCCATGGGAGACGCCCCCACCTCAGATGAGTTCTGAGTTCTGCAAAGAGACGAGCTTCATAGAGAAGTGCGCGAGGAGGGAAGAGAAGCGAGAAGGAAGCCTTGAGACAAGTGCGACAGAAGCGAGAAGGAAGCCTTGAGACAAGTGCGACAGAAGCGCGGGGGAAGCCTTTAACACAAGTGCGCGAGAAAAGCGCGGGGGAAGCCTTGAGAGAAGTGCACGACGTCACCCTGCTCGCTCCCAGCCTGATGAGGCCCGGCTTGCTGTGCGCCCTGCCAAGCCTTCCAGATTGTGGTCCGAGCTGAACCTTCCTCCCGGTCCAGCCAATCATTCCTGCCTCCATTCCCCATTCGTGTGAGTCCGTCTTTGTTTGTTCTGTCCCTGGGTTAATTAAGACTGTTAATAGATAAGCTAGCAATTTTCACTGTGTCACCTTTCCTCTTCTGTATTTTATTTTCTTATCCTTCCTTCTTCCTTGGTTTCTTTCAATTGTGTAAATAGTAAATAAATTATATTTGTATTTCTTACCCTTTGTCTTTCTTTCTTCTTCACATCCTTCGTTTTAGTCTTTTCCCCATTGAATATCTGTGGCGCGATTCGGCCAACGTTCAGGAATCGGGTTAGTCGGAGTAACTGTTCGGGCGCGGCGGCCATCCGCTCGGCAAACAACATCCTCGCCGCGGTCCCGTAACAATATATATATATATATATATATATATATATATATATATATATATATATATATATATTGTTATGGATACGGAACGACGGCTCTCCCGTTAGCAAAGGGGGGGTTAACCCCTTGTTCGTTACCTGGCCGTCGCCGCTCCTGGCACTTGTAACGCTATCCCGCGGGATGGAACGGATCAGGGTTATGGGTCCAGGGTTTATCCCGAATACCTTTATCCGTCCCTCCGCAGACTAGGGAGACAAGTACCGCTCGAACCCCGGTTTGGATGGTCTAGTTGCCGAGCGGTTTTTAGCAACCCGAAGTTCGAGTCATTATCCTTCACTAAACCCGATCCTGAACGTTGGCCGAATCGCGCCACGTACACTCAATATTGAAACCACTAAAGCGACCGAACGAGAATGAAGAAGAAGAAGAAGAAGTATGGAGGAATAACAGGATTTATTACTTATTTACACAAGCCAAAGCAAAAAGAGCAGTCAAGGTTATATACAGGGAAATGGAAGGAGCAGGAGACACAGTGAAATCATTAGCTGACCTATACAAGCTTAATTAATAAACCCCAGGACAACGTGAAAGACAGACGAACATTCACGCTTACATGGGGAAATGCAGGCAGGAATGAATGGCTTGGAGATGGATGGCTTTGAAAGGCAAGGAAGGTTCAGCGGGGACTGGGCACGGTCGGGCCAGAAGGCACCGCCGTCAAGAAGCCGAGCCGCGGTCGTGCGAACTCCCGCGGTCCCAAACTGCACGGGCGAAGTTCCTTTCTCCGTACTGCTGCGTCGCGCGCTGTTTGCGTTGCCTCGGTCCGTATTTCCTGCAGCGCGGCACGTATCACGGCGGCTTGGACACACCTGCTCATCTCCAGCGCATCTCTCCTGGTGGGGGCATCTCCAGCGGGTTATATAAGCCCCACCCTTGAACCTTTGCGAACCTCCCCCAAGCGTTCTCTCTCCGCCCTCTCAAGCCAAACCCCTTATACCTGGTTGGTTGTTCGGGGCTGGCTCACTCCTCCCCTCTATGACGAGGTGGAGACCCGCCTTTCTTCTTCCAACCGACCGCGTGCTCAATGGAGTCCATTTGCGGCGAAAACCATCCAAACCTGACACTTTGAAGATGGCACCTACTCTTATTTAATTCGGTGCAATGAAGAGTCAAACTATTGGGAAACACAGCCTTAAACTACATAGAATAAGGGACTATCTATTTAAAAGGATATATGGTGCCCTACGTGTAGGTTTATGGAATTAACTAGGAGGACGAGCTTCGACCTTTCTTTACATTACGGAGGGTGACATTTCCACACCACAAAACCATAATTCTCACATTCTTTACACTTTCTCAAATTCGTTACACTGCACCCTCCTTCCTTCAGGCCCGTCCTCGGGCCTATAAAACTTTACTTTTAGTGTGACACGTAGGTGTAGTTCCCTCTACAATTAAACTGACCCTGAGTGCGAGAGTTTTAAAACACAATTAAGTATGTCCCCCTGCTGCATTGCACCCTGCCTAACAGATTTGCACCCACAGCTAACCGAATTGCGGAATGGTTTTCAAACTATACATTTACGGTGGGGAGCATTATTTACAGTGACGTTATTCCTTATTTACAACGCAACCCACCTTTGATTTGTTTGTGAAGTAAATGTCAGCTCTTTCACGAGCCTCGATTCAGTATACAAAAAAAACAAAAAAAACCCAGGACCTGTGTTTTTTTTGCCTTTTAGGGAAACAAAAAGAAGGAAATTCCTGTTGGTAGGGAGGAGACAGCACACATTGCATCGATGCACCAGTACCAATAACACCAAAGCACCCAAAGCACCCAAACGCACCAAAAGCACCAACCAGTGCACAGTCATTACAGTTTGTAATAAACACAAAAAAACAACTGGTGGTGGTCTTCTCCTTCTCTGCTGGGCCGATGTTCTTCCTGATGTCTTCTTGCTTCATGCGGCCTACTTGGAAATAAAAAGCACAAAGTGTCCATTTTTTTTATTTACGGCCACAGGGGTCAACTAAGGATGGTCCACCTGTTGGGCATAGGTGCCACCTTACCGAGGTCCGCAAGCAAGATTACCTGGCCACTATGGCCGGTCCCCAACAGAGGTGCCCTGACCCAGAACCTGGGGTTCATCAAGAGGTACTTGGCCGCAGAACAGCGGTCTATAAAGTGGTACATCAATGCAATGCAGGTTGGTTGCGAGGGTCCTGGCACACAAGGCGACCTCCGCACGCTCCCCTCGACGCCCAGTCCTCGTGTGGGAGACAAGGGGGGGGGGGCGGGGGGGGGGGGGGAAGACAGGTGAGCGAGGGGTAAGGTCACAAGGGTACACATCAAACAAGGCAATGCAAAACGAGGTGCGTATGGAGAGCGAAGTGAGAAAGCTCGTCCCTACCGTACGCCCCCCCCCCCCCCCCCACATGTGACCTACACTACCCTTGCCCTTACCCCATATGTACAAAATCTACACATTACAAATTCGTCACAACTGTAACGTCTCCCCCATATTTCCCCGATAACAAATTCGTCACCACAATCCCTCCAACCAAAATTTGCCATCACCAATTCATCATCAATCCTCATAAGGAGGGAGAGATGGAACACAAAGCACAATGTCACACCCACGTCATGATGCATCTCACATTTCAAACATTTGCACAATAAAAATAATCAAACCTGGCATGGTGTGGAGTAGCGTCACCTCAGGTGAGTGGATGCAGATGGTGCGAGGAGATTTCCATCCTAACTATCCTCTAACTGACATTAACACACTTTACACTACCCGGGGTCTTCCCTGCCAATCCATTGGCCAACTTACACTATGGGTTCTAAAAACCAATTCCCATTGACCAAACTGTGGTGCTTCTCAATTTGGGGTCTCACTCCCCCGATTCATCTCCCGGTGCCCTTGCACAATTTCCGGGCTGAGTCGTGTAGCTCTCCCAGCAGGCCTACCCACCTGCACACCTCCACCACTGTAGTTGCCACCCGAGCTTACCTAGCTCCTCACCCTAACCTATCTAACTGGGTAAGGCCCCTCCTGGCTCTGTCACCCCTCGGTGCCCTCTGGCACTGGGCTACCCGGGTCCGTCCTCCGGATCCTCGGGCCCCATCCACAACTCTACCGGCTCCCAGAGCCCACCTGCGGCCTCACCTGGCCGACATCCTCACAGTGGTGGAGTGCTCAACCAACTACACACACTAACAGGCTCCATGCCCAGCCATTTCCACGACACTAATGCACACATTCAACCATCATTCTTCCACCACGCACCACAGATGCCAATATCCAACCACAATTTACCTGTACCCTCTACCTAACTCTTAGACTACCCTCCCTGGGTATTCGTGATGGGGTCCATCCTCCTTTCCCCCATCCACACCTTCGCACCATCCACTCCACTCCACAGTTTCCACCATACTCACTCCAGGACCATCCATTCCATACTCCATATATTCCACACTCCATGTATTTCACACAACCACTCTCCATACACCTGCAGTTGCACACCTGTGCAATCACTCCTACTGGTGCTTCCTGCACTCTCCCTCCTCCTGGGACCATTTGGTCAACACAACCCACATCACCATCACTCACTCATACACTGCTCCATACACCTGTTCAGTTGCACACCTGTGCAATCTCAATTGTTCCTCACTCACTGCTCCATACACTTCCACGCTCAATACAATTCACAATCACCTTCTCACAATACACTTCTGAATACCTATTTACACACACGGCATCATCTGACCTACCTGTTGCCCTGCTAAAACTCGCGCTTCCCCCGTCGCCCCTTTAAACTATTGCGCTCCCTCGTCATTATAATCCAAACTAATCTACCTGCGTCCCCACTACAGGTATCATTGTCACTACCTAACCTTACAGTTACCTATGGTCAATCTCTAGGTCCCTACACACGATATCCTAACCCTCCCGGGCTAGTTTTCACTGCCATAAACCCCATAAACCTACTGCTCCTTTGCCCCCGCTGTGAGAGATGGCAGAGTTGCCATCCCACCACATCGGGTATCTCTCACTATAAATTTTGCTCACCAAATTCCAGCCAATTAAAAATTTGCCAATCACTCTACCCATCATCAATCTGCCAATCCTTTGCAATCATCAAATTTTGCTTTTCAATTTCGGGTCCAAAACACTATCATCATCACAGTCTACTCACTAGAGCCTCTCGGTGCGCCAATTCATCTCCAAAGCTCGGCTTCGCAAAGCCGAGCAATGAATGCGGGTTGTTTGGTGCCGGCGGTTGGATGCGTCCGGCACTCGGTGCAGGGAATGGGGCTTACCCGGGCCGAGATCCCACGCACCATCTCGGCACGGAGCCGTCCAATGGCCCGATCTCGCCCTGCCGGAACGCCTCAACAAAAAGGGGTCGCCATGACGACCCTTCCTACCGGGCCGCCTGCTCCGCTTAGTGGAGCACGGACGCGGCCATTCAGAGCGCGGCCCGGCGTGGATCCCGCACGGCGGTTCTTTCGAAACCGCCGTGGTTACGATCCCCGCTGGTCCCCTCGGCACACGAAGCTGCCCGGCACGCACCGAGGGCCCGCTTCGGCTATAAGTCGGTCTAACCGCTAACCCGGTTAACGTCGATGCTCCACTTGCATGCTTACTCCCCGCAGCCCGTTCCTTGCTCATACATCCAGCCGTTCCCATGCTCCTCATCATTGCACCTTCTCTTACACACCCAGGTACACTCATTCCGCTCACAGACTTTGTCACACACCTGACCACCGCACACCTTTGCACACACTCGTCGTTCGCACACCTCACCAACACACCTTTTCGCGCCCCCTCCTCGGTCACCTCCTCTGTGACAACCACAGGTGTGATCTCCTCCATACACCCAACCACGTGCCTCACTACCAACTCAAGTGTGCATTCCCATACGCGCTCTACCATTCCAGGTGTGCATCCTTCCATTCCAGGTGTACATCCTCTCTCACCTGCCACAACCAACTCACGCTCCGTGTCACTCTTACTACTTTTACCACCACACTCGGTCGCGCATTCACCCTTACTCTCGACCGCGCACTCTGTCCTCATGCACCCATCCGTTACACACCTTTCTCATGCATCCTCTTGCACACACTGTCCCGTTACACCCTCCGTAACACTCACCACAGGTGTGCCTGCTTCCGTTACATCCCCTGTAACACTCCCCACAACGCGCTTCCATGTGCCCCCCCGCACACGCGCTATGACCAACTCACTCTCGACAGCACACTCACTCCTCGGCGTGCACTTTTTCCTCACACACCCCATAGTCGGACATCCTCGCACACCTCCTCCTTCACACTCTGCACCTGTCGCACACTTTACCAGCGGCCTCTCACGAACACCCGGGTCCAAACCAACCCCCCAAGCCGACTGAAGCTCCCCTCACACCATATACATTGCCGCGTATATCACCACTCACCTCGGCACCTCGTCTCCGCACCTCCTTCGCCACCTGCAAACTCTTTATTTGGTAACAGGAACCTTTATTCGGAGAAGATTGGGCAAAAATTGACCGAGTTATTCAAAATATGAACTTATATAAAATAGGTCGTTTAAGGGCGAAGCGCGATGACGTCACCACGTTCCGCGGCACGAATTTCGATTCTGAGGAGATATTGTTTCATTGTGCACGCCATCATTTCACAACGAATTTTAATTCTGGGGCCAGTTTTGCCACGAAAATAAGGTCCCTGCATCGAGTGTGGTATCTTATTTCATGAAAGTCGGTCGATTTGAAGCGGTGAAAATAAAATGTGATCGTGGAAAATGGTAGCGAGGGGCCATTTTGAATCAGTTTTCGATTATTACACCGGGCTGTGGTGTTTTATTACCACACCGGTAATAAAACCGGATTATTACACCGGGCTGTATTACACCGTACCATTACATTATTACACCGGGTTTTCGATTATTACACCGGGCTGTGGTGTATAGGAACACCACTAGGTAAGTAAGGACAACCTTTATTTAGCGAAGATTGGGCAAAAATTGACCGACTTATTCCAAATATTAACTTATATCAAATAAGTCTTTTAAGGTGAAAGCGCGATGACGTCACGCGGCACGAATGCGCACCTGTGTCGTTGGAGGTATTGTGTTTTATACTTCTCCCACCCCCCCCCCCCCCCCTTCCCATGCCTCCTGCCCCCAAGCCCTCTCCCTCCCACACTTCTCCCTGCTCTCAAATGTTGTGGTTGTGTGCTTCCCCTTCTCTCCCCATCTTGTCTTCCGCTCCCTCTTTTTGTATATTTTGTTTGTCTGGTTGATTTGTTTGTGAAATAAATGTTAGCTCTTTCACGAGCCTCGATTCAGTATCCAAAAAAAAAAAAAACCATCACGATTTGAGCACCGACCTTGTACATATTCCATCACTTCCTCCTTTATCTCCTTAGTTTCCCTCCGTCTCTTCTTAATTTCACTCACCTCCTCTTCCGCTTCCTCTAACTTTTGCTTCACCTCTTTTATTTCCCGGTGCATCTCCTCAATTTCGTCCTCTAAGGCCACCTTGACCGTTTCTATGTGCGTCCTCACCTCCCGGTCCTTCGTCTCCATTGCCTCCGTCACCTCGTCCAACCTCGTTGTCAGTCCCTCACGTACCATCTGACATTCCCTCTTCGTCGCTATTAAGTCATTTTTGATTTCTTTTTGCGTCGATTTCAACCCTCCTAGTACCGCAGTGGTCTTTTCTACCTGCTCCACTAACTCCCTTTGTCCCACTGTCAGCTGTTCCACCTCCTGTGTCAGGTCCTCTATGCCCCCTTGTAACTTGGCCGTCCCATTTCTCACCTCTTTCTCCATACGCTTCTCACCTCGCTTTACCTCCTCGCGTACCCCCGAGACCTCCTCGTTTACACCTCGTCTTATTTCCTCCCCCATCTCCTCCATTTCTTTAGTAGATGCCGCCCTCATTTGTTCTAATTCATCCCTCTGAGCATCCAGTTTACCTTCTAACCCGATTTTCACCTCCTCTATCTGGTTCCCCATCCGTTTGATTTCCCGGGCGGATTGTTCCCCTATCTCCCGCAATTTGTCGTCCATGGTGTTTTCTAACCCCCTTAACCCATTCTTCATTCCTTCCATTTGGTTTCCTGGGCAGCCATTCTATTTTCCAACCCCGTTAACCCATTCTTTACCTCTTTTATCCCGTTGTCTAACCCTTCAAATTTATTGTCCAACCCCTTAAAATTATTGTCTAAACCCTCAAATTTATTTCCCAACTGTTCGCTGGTACCCCTCGCTTCGTCCCTCATTGCCCCCATCATTCTGCTTTCCATTTTCTCACTATCAGCCCTCCTTCTGTCTTCCATTTCTTTCATTTCCCTGCTTCTTTTTTCGTTGTCGCACTTCGACTCTGCCATATATTCGCTGAACCGTGCCATGAACTGCTGCATGTCAAATGGCTGCATGTTAAAGCCCGCTGGTACAGCGGGCTCGGCTACCGCGCGCTTGTGCGAGGCGCCATTTTGCGCCTCTCCAACCACGTGCGCGAGGGCGCCATTTTGTGCATCTGAAACTCCCTCAACCACCTCCTCATTGCTCTCCTCCATTTCTTCCCTGTGGTCCTGGGTTACCCCTAACCCCTCTTCTAGTTCACCCACCTGCATCCGATCACCTTGATTGTCCATGGCACGACTCAATTTGGGATGTTAAACAAAATTTCGGCCGCTCGTAATTTCGACCAAATTTTTGGATGTTATAAAAAATTTGGTTCGGGCATCGAATTCCACTCCCAGACACCAATTGTTACGGCCAATAGTACAATTGGTGTCCAAAATTTTGGCGAAATAAATTTAGTCCCAGGTTCGAATCCCAACTCCTGACTACCAATTGTTATGGATACGGAACGACGGCTCTCCCGTTAGCAAAGGGGGGGTTAACCCCTTGTCCGTTACCTGGCCGTCGCCGCTCCTGGCACTTGTAACGCTATCCCGCGGGATGGAACGGATCAGGGTTATGGGTCCAGGGTTTATCCCGAATACCTTTATCCGTCCCTCCGCAGACTAGGGAGACAAGTACCGCTCAAACCCCGGTTTGGATGGTCTAGTTGCCGAGCGGTTTTTAGCAACCCGAAGTTCGAGTCATTATCCTTCACTAAACCCGATCCTGAACGTTGGCCGAATCGCGCCACGTACACTCAATATTGAAACCACTAAAGCGACCGAACGAGAATGAAGAAGAAGAAGAAGTACGGAGGAATAACAGGATTTATTAATTATTTGCACAAGCCAAAGCAAAAAGAGCAGTCAAGCTTATATACAGGGAAATGGAAGGAGCAGGAGACACAGTGAAATCATTAGCTTACCTATACAAGCTTAATTAATAAACCCCAGGACAACGTGAAAGACAGACGAACATTCACACTTACACGGGGAAATGCAGCCAGGAATGAATGGCTTGGAGATGGATGGCTTTGAGAGGCAAGGAAGGTTCAGCGGGGACTGGGCACGGTCGGGCCAGAAGGCACCGCCGTCAAGAAGCCGAGCCGCGGTCGTGCGAACTCCCGCGGTCCCAAACTGCGCGGGCGAAGTTCCTTTCTCCGCACTGCTGCGTCGCGCGCTGTTTGCGTTGCCTCGGTCCGTATTTCCTGCAGCGCGGCACGTATCACGGCAGCTTGGACACACCTGCTCATCTCCAGCGCATCTCTCCTGGTGGAGGCGTCTCCCGTGGGTTATATAAGCCCCACCCTTGAACCTTTGCGAACCTCCCCCAAGCATTCTCTCTCCGCCCTCTCAATTCAAACCCCTTATACCTGGTTGGTTGTTCGGGGCTGGCTCACTCCTCCCCTCTATGACGAGGTGAAGACCCGCCTTTCTTCTTCCAACCGACCGCGTGCTCAATGGAGTCCATTTGCGGCGAAAACCATCCAAACCTGACACTTTGAAGATGGGACCTACTCTTATTTAATTCGGTGCAATGAAGAGTCAAACTATTGGGAAACACAGCCTTAAACTACATAGAATAAGGGACTAACTATTTAAAAGGATATATGGTGCCCTGCGTGTAGGTTTATGGAATTAACTAAGAGGACGAGCTTCGACCTTTCTTTACATTACGGAGGGTGACATTTCCACACCACAAAACCATAATTCTCACATTCTTTACACTTTCTCAAATTCGCTATAAAACATATATATATATATATATATGTATATATATTGTTGCAGTTTTGAGTTTTGGTAACAGTCAGTATAATAAAGGGGTTAAATTTCCCCCTCATAGTTCGTCACACAAGCAACATGTAGCCTCGCGATCGTGTAGCTTAGTCCTTTTAGTGTAGCCATTGAACCAGGATATTTGTGAGCTTAGTCCTTTTCCTATGTTAGTTCTGCGTTGAGTAGAGTAATGAGAATCGGTCCTACTTCGACTGACTATCCCGCCTCCCTAGCCTCATGCCCCTTTGTGCTGACTTTGGTTCAATTTGGGCAAATTAACACGAGGCAGGCCTAGGAGGGTATGAGTGGGGCCGAATGAGGGCGGCAGAGGAGCTGACGGTAAGCACGAGCCGCCAACCAGGGCTCAGAGGGTGTGGCGGCAGCACTGCATCACAGGGCGTGGTTGGAAGGATCGAGAGGGTTCGAGAAGGTTCTGGGCATATCCATATAAGCCGCTGTGCAAAGCCCCCAAGAGGACTGAAGGACTTGCGAGTGGAGAGCGTCAAAGGACTGACGACTGATGGACTGAGCAGAGGACTGAGCACCAGTGGTTGAGAGTTGAGTTCCAGCAGCGCGGTGAGCCTAAGAGGACTTTGAGAGATACGCGAGTGAAGAAAGATGCGCATTGAACCAGGATACGCGCTGATATATAAAGCGACGCTCGTTTGAGCTTAAAGCCGAACTGTGTACAGTGCATTAAGTTACGCGAGTGATAACGGCTGTGTAACCGCCAGCCGCGCTGAGAGACGCCCTTTTTCCGTCCTCCCTCATCGGCTGCCTTTTGTTCGGGAGACGCACTATGAGGATCCTTCCACTGCCTGCTTGCCATCTTCGCGGGACGTGCTGGGACCGTGGAGAGCCGGACGGGGCCGTTTCTGGACGACCACGTCGGCACGTTTGGCTTGAACATCAACCTGCCTGCAATTCCCTGTGTGAATGTGACGGGCCCGAGTCTGGGTAATAAGATAAGACTGACTAAGTGCTGCTCTGTGTCTCTGCGTACCGATCCTTGTACATACGTGTGGGAATAATAATTAAACCTGTGTTCTTCTTTTTCCATTCGATCGTTCTCGTGATTTCCTCATTGGCTAAGTGTGGTACGAATAGATCCGCTCGAATCGGGTTCCACGACCTAAAACTGCATGGACCACTTGGTACTCAATCCGCTCGGTGTACCCAGATCACACGCGGCTCGTGCGAGGCTTGCTTCCTCGCTTCCGTGGCGGTGCAGGGATTTAGGCACGAGCAAGACTTGGTCCCGAAACCCTACCTTGCGTTTTACCCGGAAGAGGCGTTTCAAGTCTCTCGGTTCCGCCAAGCCCAGAAAGAACAAGGGGATTAATCCCGGGTAAGAAGGGTGGCGGAGAACCGTAACAATTTGTTTGTTTGTTTGTTTATTTATTTATTTATTTATTTATTTATTTATTTGTTTGTTTGTTTGTTTGTTTGTTTGTATGTATGTATGTATGTATATATATATATATATATGTATGTATGTATGTATGTATGTATATATGTATATATATGTATATATATGTATATATATATATATATATATATATATATATATATATATATATATACATATATATATATATATACATATATATATATATACATATATATATATATACATATATATATATATATATTGTTACAGACGCGGTTGTGGATGTTGGTTTACCGAGCGGTTTGGTATGACCGCGTCTGCACGTTTACCCGATTATACTCGAACGTTGGCCGAGTCGCGCTACGCTAAATCAATTGAGGAAAAGGACACAACGGCTGGGTTAAAATGACACGACACCAAGGGTTCAGTTCTCAAGACCTCCGGAGGAGGTTATAATATTGCGGAAGGTCAGATTACAGGGATGAGAGAGACAGCATAGTAAGGCAGGCACTTAATTACGGTCTTATAATAGCCCCGACAGACGACAGATAAACAGGACAAAACTGACTCACACGGGGATTGATGGCAAGGAAAGCGGGTAGTCGATGGCTCAAGGTGCACCTTGGCTCAGGGACAGGGTACAGTACGGTCCAGTAGATGCAGGGAGGTCACAGCGCTCGGAAGTCGCGAATGGTTCTTTCCTCTTCAAGCTCGGGGCGCATCCAAGTCCGGTAAGTCGCTGCGTATATCCGGCGGGGAGTGACACGCCCTCGGCTAGTTAGCTCCGCCCCAGATGGAATCGGTCCGCCCTTCTTATTGGGTGCGGGGGGGCCACCGGGCTCCGCCCTTGACGAGGAGCTGACAGGGAGCCCCTTCGTGGTAACCCCGTCGGAGCGCATGGTCAATGGCGGCTAACCGAGCCGGTGTGAGGACGCACACTCCCCCGCGCCGCGCCGCCCCCATTCTCCTCTGTTGTTGTAGTTGTAGTTGTTGTTGTTGTTGTTGTTGTTGTTTCATGGGGAAGATGGGAGGAGGTAAGGGGAGGTCCTAAACTCACTACTGGTGCCATACAATCACATTCTGGTGCAACGAAGAGTCAGAATTAATGGAAACGAGTCCTTAACTGACATAGACTAAGAATAACTAGCAAGATGTCCGAAAGTTGTCTACGTGAGATGCGGTGGACCTGGGCACGACATTTAATGGGGGAAAAAGGGGAAGGTCGGTTCTACAGAGTGTTATTTACAGGCAATGGGACTAGGGAATGGGGGATTGGGGATAGTTGGGGAGTATTGGGGAAATAGGGGAATATTTACAAGCGGATATGGAGGCCAAATGCCATATCCGCAACATTGCACCCTTCTCTACCCTCGGGGCGTCCCGACCCGATAAATTTTTACCTATTTTAGTGTGGCACTCAGATGTAGTTCCCTCTACTATTAACTCTACCCTGAGTGCGACAGTTTTACAGATATTCACAAATGAGTAAATATGTCCCCCTGCGACGTTGCACCCTTCTCCTCACAGAAACACACCCACAGGATAACCGAATTGCGGAAAGAATTCGCAAACTAAACATACAGCCGGTAGGGAGCATTATTTACAAGACTACGCTGATATTTACACTACGATCCAGGACCTGTTTTTGGAGGAACACATGCAGATGTTATTCATAGAGAGAGCACGCATGCCAGCATCGATACACCAACCCACGAGTGCTCTGTGGCCTTACGGCCTTTAATAATGTGCAGAGCACCCCATCCAAGCACCAAAAGCACCACCCCAAGCACCAATCGGTGCAGTCACCATTGTTCATTAAAATAAAAACAACAACCCCTAACCCTGCAGGTGTCTCTTGCTCTTCGTGTGGTGCACTTGGCCTTCTGGCTTCTTTAAAAATAAAGAAAGGCGCCAACCGCGTCCATTTCTGTATTGTGGCCTTCAGTGGTGTCAACTAAAAGTGGTTCACCTGTATGGCATAGGTGCCACGTTGACCCATAGGTCCATCCACGGGTGGTGCTTGGCCGCAAAAGAACTGCGGTCCATTGTGGGTGGCCACCAAAATTCCGGTCCATATGGTGTATCGATCCAGGCAGCAAGCAGCGAAAGTGCAGGCCCACAACTGCGTAGCCAGCACCTCTCTCTCTCCTCTCTCTCTGCCCCAAAGCCAGATCCTCGGAGGTGGGAGACAAAAGAAGCAGACAAGTGAGTAAGATGGTAAGGGCGCAAAAGTGCACGCAATGTAAGGTAATGCACACTGGGGGCACATGGGAACCAGGTGAGACAGGTACGTTCCTACCGTACGCCCCCCCCCCCCCAACCAGGTAACCTACATGGCCCCTCCCTTACCCCTTACTGTATCCACAAAACACAACACTACCCATAAACATCTACTTTACAAATCAACAAACATCCCTACTGTCTTCCCCGTTCCTCCCATAAACCAAATTCGTCTTCTCTCCCTCCTAACCAATCAAATTTGCCATTTTCAACTCTCATCAAAATTTGCCATCTCCAACTCAACATCAAAATTTGCCATTACCAATTCATCATCAGTCCCTCCTAGGGAGGGAGAGATGGAATCACCCCAATGTCTCATCCACGTCGTGATGCGTCTCACCAATCCACAGCAATCTCATTTCCTGCAACAAAACAAAGAAAACACAGGTGTGGAGTCATTATCATCACCACAGGTAAGTGGCTGCGTATGGTGCGACAGGTTCATCAATCCTAACTATTTCCTAAATGACTTTAACAACTTTACACTACCCGGGGTCTTTCTCCGGCCAAACCATTGGCCCTCTTACACTATGGGTTCTAAAAACCAATTCCCATTGGCCAAACTGTGGTGCTTTTCAATTTGGGGTCTCACTCCCCCGATTCATCTCCCGGTGCCCTTGCACAATTTCTGGGCTGTGGCGTGTACCTCTCCCAGTGGGTCTACCCACCTGCACACCTCCACCACTGCAGTTGCCTCCGAGCTTACCTGCTCCTCACCCTAACCTAACTACCTGGGGAAGGCCCTCTGGCGCTCTCCCCACTCGGTGCCCTCTCTGGCACTGGGCTGCCCGATCCACACCCGGGATCCTCAGGCACCCACTCACACTAACGGCTCCCAGAGCCCACCTGCGGCCTCACCTGGCCGACATCCTCACAGTGGTGGAGTGCCCAACCAACTACACACACTAACAGGCTACACGCCCAGCCATTTCCACAACACTAATGCACCCATCCAAATACCATTCTGTCACCCGCACCACAGATGCCAATATCCAACCACAATTTACCTATACCCTCTACCTAACACTTACACTACCCGCCCCGGGTATCCGTGATGGGGGTCCACTCTTCCCCCATTCACACCTTCGCACCATGCACACCACTCCGTACCACTTACTCCAACTCTCTCCACACACCTGTACCTGCACACCTGTGCTCTCACACCTGGTGCCACCTGCACCCTTCTCTCCCCAAGCGCATTCGCGCTGATCCACAACACTCATTACTCACACACTGCTCCACACACCTGTCCAGTTGCACACCTGTGCAATCACACCTGTCCAGTTGCACACCTGTGCAATCACACCTGTTCCATCCTCACACACACACGGCATCATCTCATCTAACTACTCCCCTCTGAAACTTGCGCTTCCCAGTCGTCCCTTTAATTTAAACTATTGCGCTCCCTTGTCATTATCATCCATACTAATCTACCTGCGTCCCCACTACAGGTATCAGTCACTAACTAATCTTAACGTTACCTACTGTCATCTTCGCTAGATCCCTATCAATATAACCTAACCCACCCGGGCTAGTTTTCACTGCCATACACCCCATAAGCTATTGCTCCTTTGCCCCACTATGGGAAGGGTGGCAGGGATGCCCCCCCTTACCCACCGGGCCCATCGCTCATCAATCCCCCAGTCCTCTGGCACTAATAAGCCCCCCTTATTCAGAGGTACTGGGTCCCGCCTCGGCATCTAAAGCCGAGGCAATCCACGGGGGCGCCTGCTCGCCGGTGTAAGGTCTTATCCGGTCAGCGTGGACGATCCGAGGGAGGGCTCGTGGCCCCATTTTGATCTTAATGACCACGTCACAGATTTGCGACAG
This sequence comes from Myxine glutinosa, assembly GCF_964187855.1. Classification (NCBI taxonomy): domain Eukaryota; kingdom Metazoa; phylum Chordata; class Myxini; order Myxiniformes; family Myxinidae; genus Myxine; species Myxine glutinosa. Next base: position 45,116 of record NW_027618078.1, on the reverse strand, counting down.
GACGACTCCTGGGCCTTGCCAGGGGGAGGTGAGCTTTGGGCACCTTCCCTTCTGCCTCCGGGGATTAAAGAACCAAATCTTCATCCCCGGAGCGTATTGACTCCCCTGGCTCCGGTCGTCGTACCTGCGCTTCATCTTTTCCCCCGCCAGATGGAGTTGGCGGCGGGCGAAGGCATGGACTAGCTCCATGCCTTCCTCTAGGTGACGTGCGTACCCCTCCCTCGGCGGGTTAACCACTGTGTCTGGCACGGGACCGCATAGCAAGTCGGCGGGAGCCCGTAACTCCCGCCCATACATAAGCAACGCTGGACTGCATGCGGTGGCCCCGTGCTGGCTGGTTCGGTAGGCCATAAGCAAATAAGGGAGATGTTCGTCCCAGTCATCCTGACGGGTGGCGGTGAACAGTGCCAGTTGTTGTATCAATGTTCTGTTGAACCGTTCCACCATCCCGTCAGATTGTGGCCGCAAGGGCGTGGTTCTTGTTTTCCGAATTGACAGGAGACTGCACACATCTTTTAGCAATTTGCTCTCAAAATTTCGTCCCTGGTCGGTGTGCAACTCCTGTGGAATCCCATGCCGGCACACAAATCCTTCCACGAAGGCCTGCGCTACCACCCCTGCTTCTTGGTTGGGGAGGGCGTAGGCCTCCGGCCACTTGGTGAAGTAGTCCATCACAACGAGGATGTACTTATTACCTAGGCGGGTGCGGGGTAGTGGGCCTAGGATATCCATGGCCACCCGCTCTAGGGGGGCCCCCACCTGGTGTAATTGAAGGGGGGCCCTCATCCTCCGTGCTGGTCCCTTTTTGGCAGTACAGGCGTCGCATCTCCGACACCAGTCCTGTATGTCGCGCCCCATATTCACCCAATAAAACCTCCGGCGTACCCGCGATGTTGTCTTTGTCCTGCCCAAATGGCCGCCGGGGCGGGTACCGTGCACCTGTTGCAATATATCGGTCTTAAATTTGTTTGGGACTACCACCAGCCAGGAAGTTCTATCAGAGGGAACATCCACCCACATGCGATACAAGATGTTATCCTTCAATTCCAGAGTTTTCCACTGAGCCCAATATGCCTTTGTTTGCGCCCCGAGGGGGGTGACCTCTTCCCCCTTAGGTCTTTGCCCCAATTTGACCCAATTGAACACTGGCCCCAGGACAGGATCCTCCTGCTGGGCCGCGCTCCATGCCAAAGTTCCGAATTCCTCATCTGCGGTTAGTGGCAAAATTGGCCCTCTCACCCGGGTTGCCCGGACAACGAGGGTCGGGTCTGAATCGCCCAATTGTTCCCTCTCCTCGTGTCTCGCACAAAATTTGCAGTTTTCCCCCAGACAAGGACGCCGAGAGAGTGCGTCCGCATTACCATGGGCCTTCCCGGCCCTATGGGCCACATCAAAATCGTACTGCTGCAACTTTTCCAACCACCTTGCAATTTGGCCCTCTGGTTCCTTGAACCGAAGGAGCCATTGCAAGGAGGAATGGTCAGTTCTAACCAAAAATTTCCGCCCGTACAAGTACGGGTGGAAATGGTTCATGGCAGCCAGCATAGCCAATAACTCTTTGCGAGTGACGCAATAATTTCGCTCGGGCCTACTTAAGGCCCGACTATAATAACCAATCACTCTCTCCACGCCCTCCTGTGTCTGAGACAAAACTGCGCCCAATCCTTCCTGGCTCGCATCCGTGTCCAGGGTAAATGCCCCGTTGCTAGTGGGGTAAGCTAGAAGGGGTGCGGATGTCAGACACCCCTTCAATTTTTGGAAGGCCTCGTGGCACTCCCGTGTCCAATTAAATCGCGTCCCCTTCTCCGTAAGCCGGTGGAGGGGACGGGCCAACTCCGCAAATTTCGCCACAAAGCGCCGGTAGTAGGAGCAGAGTCCCAAAAATCCCCGCACCTCTTTGATGGTACGTGGTGCGGGCCACTCCTCTACCGCTTTAATTTTGTCTGGGTCCGTTTTTACCCCCTCGCAGCCGATCACGTGACCTAGATAGGCCACCTCTCTTGCAAACAAAGTGCACTTACTCGGGTTCAGCTTCAACCCTGCCTGTCTGAGGCACCCGAACACCTGGTCCAAATTAGCTACTGCCTGGGGGAACGTTTGGGCATGTACCAGGACGTCATCCAGGTACACCAGGCATGATTGCCATGGCATGCCGCCTAGTACATGCTCCATCAATCTTTCAAAGGTGGCGGGGGCGTTACACAAACCAAACGGCATCACAGTAAACTGATACAGTCCCTTACCTGTGGAAAATGCCGTTTTCTCCTTCCCTGCCCTATCCATCTCCACCTGCCAATACCCACTCTTGAGGTCCAAAGTTGTGAACCAATTTGAGCCCGCAACGGCATCGAGGGTGTCATCAATCCTTGGCAGGGGATATGAGTCCTTGAGTGTCACGTTGTTTAGCTGGCGATAGTCCACGCAGAACCGCGTGGTCCCATCCTTCTTTTTGACCAGCACAACAGGTGACATCCAAGGACTTCCCGAGGGCTCGATCACACCTGCGTCGAGCATTTTTTCAACCTGCTCGTCAGCTTCCGCCCTCTTGCTCCAAGGGAGCCGTCGGGCGGCCTGACGAATAGGCCGGGCCTCACCGGTGTGGATCTGATGTTTCACCAGGCCCGTACGTCCAATATCCTCGGTGGACAGGGAGAAGAGGTCCAAATGGGACCCAACCAGTTTGTGTAAGGCCTCCCTCTGGGTACCTCCCAACTCTACGCTACTACGATTTACCATCTCGCAAATGGGATCGGGCCAATTCCTACTTCTTATTGAAGGCTCCCCCCGGGGTCGGCTCGGCTGGACGTTCTCGCCCCTCACTGTCGCGACTTCCTCAACTGGGGTGCAGCCAGCTACCCTCGTGCCCCTTACTATAGTGCGTGGTTCTGTACTCATATTTATTACTCGGACGGCCACTACCGGTCCGTCCGTTTTTACAAGGGTGCGGCCCACGATTAAACCCGGTATGGACTGCGCTGCCACCGGTTCGACCAGGCTGCAGGACTCCTGCCACGTTGGGCGAGCTGCCCACCGGGCCGGCACTATCGCCTCGGCCCTTGGGGGGATGGTCACGGCCTCGGAAGCCTCCAGCTCCGCTCTCTCGGCCGTGCTCACTCCCCCTAACGGCAGCTCTTCTACTCCCACCTGCAGGATCCCCCGGCACAAGTCGATTTTACAGCCGCTGGCAGTCAACAGGTCCAACCCTATTAAACATGGGTCGCACACCTCCGCCACCCAAACATCTATCTCCCTCCTTACCGACCCTAACTTGAGGGTCACAGAACCACGCCCTATGATCGGGGCCGTTACCCCGGTAGCAAGCTGCAAACTATAATTTTGCAGGCGCTGGATCTTATCCCAGCCACCTGCGCTCGAATCAAGGACCACAGGGCTGATGATCGTGGCGCTAGCTCCTGTGTCCACTACGGCGTCTACCCCCACGCCGGCAATTTTGCATCTAATTGTCAGGCTACCGGTTCCAATTTGGCCACAATAAATGACCTGTCGCGTCAATGAGGGCTCTCCTCCATCCTCTTCTGCCGAACACCGCCCTACGTGCCCGACACCTTCTAGTTTCCCGGGGTCTGGCGGGGGGGTGTCTGGGGTCGGCTAACCCGCTCCCCCCTGGGCGGAGTTGAGGACCTCAACCGCCGGGGATCATCCCGGCGCGTGGCTCGACAGTGCCGCGCCAGGTGACCCAGACGGTTGCAAGTGTAGCACCTCACCTGGTAAGGTGCTTGTCTCCGGAATTCCAAATTTCCCCCCCTGTAGGTCCGAATTGGATTACCCGCTCGTGGTCCACCGCGGGCCACCTCCGGGGCCGCCTGCCATGGTCCAGGTCCCGCTAGGCGCTGGTCCACCAGCCTCCGGACCATGCCCGCCAGGTCAGGACCCACGTCGGGGGCGGGCCCCCTAAGGGGTCCGCCCTCCATCGGGGGTCCCACCTGGCGGACCGCCATTGCGAGACGCTCGCCCCCCCCGGGCCAGGGGCCTCGCTGCTTCCCAACGGGCCACAGCGTCAGCCGCCTGGCTCAGAGTCTGCGGGCGCCACATGGCGAGCTGTTGCCGGAGCTCAATGTCCGGGAGGGCCTGGATAAAATGGTCCAGCGCCAGGCTTTCCCGGGAATCCGCTGCCATGCTAGCATGTGCGATCCCCACTGCGCGGCGAATGTCGTGGGCAAGTTCCCCGATGGCTTCCTGGGGCTTGCGTTTTCGCAGCGCGAGCTGAGCTTTAACAAGCTCGCTCTGCTGTTCAATGCCGAATCGATTAATTAGGGCGTCGCGGAGGGCTGGCAGGGTGAGAGCACCCGCTGGTAATGCTGTCAGCACCTCCGCCGCCGCGCCGCGCAATGCGGCCACCAGGTGTACTCCACCTTCGTCCTCACCCCAACCGTTGCCCTTACACACACAGTCGAACTGCGCCAGGTACGCGCGTAGATCACTCTTGCCGTCATACGGCGCGAGTGGGACCTTGTGGGACCACCTCGTATGCGAGTCGTTGCCCGCCTGCCGGACCCCGTGCGTCGCCCCTTGCGGGGTCAGCGCGGGGCCGAACCGGCCGGGCCCCCACAGTACATTACCCCCAAGGGGCTCTCGTGCCTCCCCGGTCCCTCCAACAACTACCCCTGTTGGTGTCGATGCATGGGTCACACCTCCGCAACCCGCTACCCATTCCATACCACCACAACCTTGCTCACCCACACCTCGCACCTCTCGTTCCATACCCTCCGGACCAACCATACACCTCACTCTTGGCCTCTCACGAACATCCGGGTCTATCTCGACCCCCAAGCTTATCAAATCACCTGGCGCATCATACGCACGACCATATTGGTCACCACTTACACCGGGTCCTCTTTCTCTTCGCTTCTCCTCCATCACCTGCGAATCCCTCATCCGGTTAATGAGCACATCATCACGATCCGAACACAGACTTTGGACCAATTATTTTACCTCCTCTTTTATCTCTTTCTTATCCTCTCTCCGTCGCTTCTTAATTTCGCTCACCCCTTCTTCCACTTCCTCTAATTTCTGTTTCACCTCCTTCATCTCCTCGTGCGCCCCTTTAAGTTCTTCCTCTAACTCCACTTTATTTTTTTCTATGTGCTCCCGCACCTCCCGCTCTTTAACCTCCATCACCTCTACCACCTTGTTCATTTTTCTCGTCAAGTCCTTATGTACCGTCTGACACTCTTTTTTAATTACCCCTACGTCCTTTTTCATCTCTTTCTGCGTCGATTTAAAACCCTCTATTACCGCTGTGTTCTTCTTTACCTGGTCCCCCAACTCCTTTTGTCCCACTGTCAGTTGTTCTACTCCCAGCGTTAACTCCTCTATACCCCCTTGCAATTTTACAGTCCCCTTTCTCACCTCCTTCTCCATGCGCTCCTTACAGTGCCTCACCTCCTCGCGCACTCCTCCGACCTCCTCACTCACTCCTCTTCTGATCTCCTCTCCCATCACTTGCATCTCCTGCCCAGATGCCACCCTCATCTGCTCCATTTCCTCCCTGTGAGCATCCAGTTTGGTTTCTACCCCCATTCTGACCCCCTATATCTGCTGCCCCATTCGTTTAACTTCCCTTTCCGCTTGGTCCCTCATGTCCCTCAATTTGCCTTCCATTCTGTTTTCTAACCCCTCTAACCCCTGTTGCATCCCTTCCATTTGATTCTCTTGGGCGGCCATTCTGTTTTCTACCCCCATTAACCCATTTCTCACCTCTTTTATCCCGTTGTCTAACCCCTCAAAATTATTGTCTAACTTCCCAAATTTCTTGTCTAACTCCTCAAAATTATTGTCTAACTTCCCAAATTTCTTGTCTAACTCCTCAAAATTATTGTCTAACTTCCCAAATTTCTTGTCTAATCCCTTAAAATTATTGTCTAACCCCTCACCGGTACCCCTCGCTTCGTCCCTCATTACCCCCATTTGGTTTCCCATTACCCCCAATTGCTCACTCTGAGCCCTCGCTTCGTCCCTCATTACCCCCATTTGGTTTTCTAATCGCTCGCTCATTTGTTCCATAAGGGCCCTCATTTGCAGGAGGAAAAGGTTCGAATCCACCAGGGGCGCTGCCACGGTCGCGGGCGCGGTGACCAGCGAGGCGCCATTTTGCGCGCCCGCCACGTCGGGCGCAACGACGCTATTTTGTGCGTCTGCTACCCTCACTGCTTCGCTCTCCTCACGTCCCTCAATTTGGTCCTGGACCGACCCTGCCTCACTCTCCCCTACCGGACCCCAGCCGACTTGGTCTGCCATAGCGCGACTTTCAAAATTCGGGTTTTTATATTTGGTAAAACACAATCGAATTTCGCCGTTATAATTTCGAGCGCGGGAAACGCGCTCCGGATCGAATTCTACCTCCCAACACCAATTGTTACCCTAGTGGTACAATTGGTGTTCCAAAATTTGGGCCTAATAAATTTAGTCCCAGGTCCGAATCCGACACTCCTGACACCAAATGTTACAGACGCGGTTGTGGATGTTGGTTTACCGAGCGGTTTGGTATGACCGCGTCTGCACGTTTACCCGATTATACTCGAACGTTGGCCGAGTCGCGCTACGCTAAATCAATTGAGGAAAAGGACACAACGGCTGGGTTAAAATGACACGACACCAAGGGTTCAGTTCTCAAGACCTCCGGAGGAGGTTATAATATTGCGGAAGGTCAGATTACAGGGATGAGAGAGACAGCATAGTAAGGCAGGCACTTAATTACGGTCTTATAATAGCTCCGACAGACGACAGATAAACAGGACAAAACTGACTCACACGGGGATTGATGGCAAGGAAAGCGGGTAGTCGATGGCTCAAGGTGCACCTTGGCTCAGGGACAGGGTACAGTACGGTCCAGTAGATGCAGGGAGGTCACAGCGCTCGGAAGTCGCGACTGGTTCTTTCCTCTTCAAGCTCGGGGCGCATCTTACGTCACGTCCGGTAAGTCGCTGCGTATATCCGGCGGGGAGTGACACGCCCTCGGCTAGTTAGCTCCGCCCCAGATGGAATCGGTCCGCCCTTCTTATTGGGTGCGGGGGGGCCACCGGGCTCCGCCCTTGACGAGGAGCTGACAGGGAGCCCCTTCGTGGTAACCCCGTCGGAGCGCATGGTCAATGGCGGCTAACCGAGCCGGTGTGAGGACGCACACTCCCCCGCGCCGCGCCGCCCCCATTCTCCTCTGTTGTTGTAGTTGTAGTTGTTGTTGTTGTTGTTGTTGTTGTTTCATGGGGAAGATGGGAGGAGGTAAGGGGAGGTCCAAAACTCACTACTGGTGCCATACAATCACATTCTGGTGCAACGAAGAGTCAGAATTAATGGAAACGAGTCCTTAACTGACATAGACTAAGAATAACTAGCAAGATGTCCGAAAGTTGTCTACGTGAGATGCGGTGGATCTGGGCACGACATTTAATGGGGGAAAAAGGGGAAGGTCGGTTCTACAGAGTGTTGTTTACAGACAATGGGACTAGGGAATGGGGGATTGGGGATAGTTGGGGAGTATTGGGGAAATAGGGGAATATTTACAAGCGGATATGGAGGCCAAATGCCATATCCGCAACAATATACATATATATATATATATATATATATTGTAACGGTTTTGAGAAGTGTAACGGTTTTTTGAGAAGTGTAATGGTTTTTGAGAAGTGTAACAAATTTGGAGGAAGTGTAACGAATGTGAAAACGTTATAATGTGAACATTACAAAAGTATGGTAACACCCTGGTAATGTAAATAATGGTCGCAGCCGTCCTCCTAGTTAATTCCATGAAACTTACACGCAGGCCACGATATATCTTTTTAAATAGTGTATTTCCTTATTCTATGTAGGCTAAATATGTGTTTCCCACTAGATTGACTTTGCATTGTATCAAACAAAATAAGCGTAGGCCCTTCCAATTTCCCCAAATCATCTCCGCTCTCCAAAGTTCCTTTCAAAAGGGTGCGAGTTGTGTTCAATCCCGCAAGCCGCCATTGCCCATGTGCTAATCTCGGAGAAGAAAGGCGTGTCTCCACCTCGTCATAGAGGGGAGGAGTGAGCCAGAGGGTCGCATGTCCAATCAGCACCGCGGTGAGCGACCCGGTAGGCGTGCCCTCGCAGCCGGCGGCTTGATTCCGCCCCGAGTTATAAAAGCGACTGTAAGGGACTGCTTTACCAGATGACCTGGGAGATGAGCGAAGAGGCGACACCAAGAGGAGCGGTGAGATGCGAAACGCTCCAAGCCAAAGAGGAGAGGTACTCGGAAAGGGAACCAGCTTTGGAGAGACGCGCTGAAAGGAGGGAGACGGCTCCACCAGAAGGAGAGGAGCTGGTGTGCCGAGCCAGCGCGTGACGTCTACAGCAGCGGATACGCGACGGAGGGTTTTCCCGCCAGAACCGCGAGGAATTGAGAGCTGCTGCCTCCGACCTTGCCTCCCTCTCCAGCAATCCACCTCAAGCCCTACCTGCCTGCAATATCCCCTGTGTAAGTGTGAACGTCGTCTGTCCTACTCGTTGTCTTGGGGCTAAGTAAAATGAATAGTATAAGCTAACGATGCACTGTGTGACTGCTTTTTCCATCCATTGCTTGTAAATAATTTTGGTCGTTCTTTCTTTTTGCTTGTGTGTGTATAATAAATCTGTTCTTCCTCCGTACTCTGTCTTCTTCTCTTTTCCTTCTCTTTCGGTCGCTTTAGAGGTTTCCCGATTGAATATCTGCGGTGCGATCTGGTCAACGTCGGGTGGAATCGGATTCTAATCGGGGAGTAACTGTTCGGACGCGGTAATACACCACCGCTCGGTCAATATAACATCTAAAACCGCGTCTGTAACAATATATATATATATATATATATATATATATATATATATATATATATATATATATATATATATATTGTTACTGTTACATATATATATGTATACAACACCACAATTATTCATTGCTTCATCTCCTTCACGACTGCGCAAGGCTAGTCTGTGTGCGGTCAGCAGACTGTGATGCTCAGGCCAAGTCCAGGAGGCTGAATGTGCCCATGGGTTTACATTGTGTGTGCTGTGACCTGCTGATCGCCCTGTGTGCCCCACCAGGTATCACTGGGTCGAATATAGCTCCCTCCGATGAAAGTCGAATCACTTTTCTTTCCTTACGTATACTTTCTTGACTATGACCTCTAAGCTGTTGCATATGTATCTCCTGCATGTGAGTAAAACCTGAAGTTTTAGGTATACTGTTTACTAATTGTACCAAAGACCTTTATATTGTGGTGGACTTGGTTTCCCGAAGGTGACAGACTGCTGGACATTATCTCCCAAGACGCCGAGCGGAGGTGTTCTGTGCACCTGCGGAAACTCCATAGGCCGAGTGGTGAGTTAAGCATGTACATTCCGTTTTTTGGATAATTTGGCTACGCTGGAGGGCAATTCCTCAGCTAAATATCCAGAGCAATAATGCTTTTAAACACAAGAGGTTTAATGAATAATAATAACTATAAGGATGGAGAACCACAATAAATTGATGCAATAAAAAGAATGGGGGTGGGGGGACCAGACGGGCACAACACACTTTACCGTGACAAGTATGGTTAAGTGTTTGCCTATCTTAGTCTAACTTAACAGATGCATAAGTGTTCAGAAACACAGGACAGATGAAAGAATAGGACAGAAACGGACGTGAATATGGAGGGGAGCTTTCCCTGAGGTGTCTGCGAAGTGCACATTGGGCACCGATAGGCTTCTCAGCGGTGCCCTCCTCACTTGTGCTTCAGCTGGAGTGAACATGACTGGAATGGCTCTTACTGTGGCTAGAATAGCTCATGCTGCAGCTGGGATGGTTCACACGCTCAAGTTGAGCTGACTGTGAGACTGACCTTGTCCTCTCCTGGCATGGCACCGACCTCTTCCTCTCCTGGCCCTTGCTGCAGCACTGACTCCTGACTCACTTGGTGCAGAGTCTGTGGATGGCTTATATAGCCACTGCTGCATCCTCTCTGCTGTGAAGCCACCACACCTCCCATCAGGGTCACACATCGCTCCCGTGGTGATTCTGGTCGGGTCTAACTGGGGTCGCAAAACACTTATCCTAGCATGCATTATGAAATAACTAATTAATAGTTAACCCTTCATTAACCCCTAAGTCATTTTCATAACAATATTTTCGACAAAGATCCATGCTGTCTGGGAAAGCTTGCCTTTGGATTAACAGATGTCGAAGTTCGATGTCGGATGTCCAGGCAGACACTAAAGACACAGTACTGAAGATACAAGCCGTTTAATATGGAATTCACACATATGTGGGAAAAGAGTTGGCTCCAGATGAATGCCAGATCCCTTCTCAAAAGCATTCAAAGTCCACCCAGTTTATATACAAAGAGGCAACTTCAACGCAGAAAATATTAGTATCATAAACGGAAACTTCTCACAAGAAACAAGGCTCGGGCTCAATGCACCTCACACGGCCTTGAAGGTCATTTCCCTGAATGTAGGAGTTTTGTACCATGGCAGGAAAAACAGAGTTATTTTCATTGTTAGTTAAGCAGGAAAAGAAACATGGACCAGCTTTTGGCCACAAAGCAGCAGTCCATTAAGAAAAAGTTTAATAAAGCAATCCTCAGTTCCCACACAGACAAAGCAATAAAAACAAAAATAAAGCTCGCCAACTGTGGTGATGGAAATACACATTTGTAGGATTTATGATACAAATACTGTTACAACCAAATAGGTAATTGTAGAGAAGCCAAAATAAATGTAAAAAAAAAACAAATCAAATGGCATAAAATAAAAGGATGAAATAGACAACAGGAAAGGATGTCTAACAAGAAGAAAAAGACATAAAATATCATAGCCACCGTGGTTTTAGTAATTTTGCTGTACAGAGTTAATGCCGTCAGTCAGACATCTTTGGTCAGATTACAAAACAAAATCTTCTGCATATGTAAACTCTCATGTATTGTCTTTCTGCCAAGTTTGAACAAAATCGGTCCATGCATGTCGAGAAATGGATGGGGACACATTTAAGTAACAAAATGGCCGCCAGTCGGCCATATTGGATCTTATCTCGAAAAAAATGATGTGCATATGTAAGCCATCATTCATTTTCTGTGTGCCAAGTTTGAACAACATCGGTAAATGTATGTCCGATAAATGGTTGAGGAAGTGTTCAACATTGGGTTTTTTACAACTAAAATGGCCGCCAGTTTATGAGTCAGCCATCTTTGATCAGATTGCAAAAGAAAGTGAGGTACACGCGTATACCATCATGCACTGCGCTTGTGCCCAGTTTGAACAAAATCGGACCATGGATGTACAATAAATGGTCGGTGACACGTTTAAGTAACAAAATGGTTGCCAGTGGGCCATCTTGGATCTGAACTCGAAAATAAATCACTTGCAAATGTAAGCTTTTATTCGTTATCTGTGTGCAAAGTTTGAACATCGGTAAATACATGTGTAGCCGATATAAGTTGCACACCAAACCAAGGTCTTCTTCCAATCGTTTAATGAATGTTTTGGTTTGAAGGGAACACAAGATAAGAAGAAGGGGCAGCAACAAGCTGTAAATACAATAGTGAAGCGCGGTGCTACGCGCGCTACTTGTTTAGCAAGGAGGAAGCGGACAACGCGGTAAGTTAAAAGAGTCTTTATTGCAAGGGCTCCACTGCAGCACTGGAGCGCTACGGGCTGCGCGCCCGGTGTATATCCCGAGGCCACGCCTACCCCTCGGGCGTGGCCGCCGCCCACTTGGTGCGCGGAATGATGTCATCACGCCAGTGAGCTTTCGTGCCCGCCACACGCGCCCCCCCCCAGAATTCCCGCGCATCTGGAGGGCCAGTTTGCGGGGCAAACAGATGACCCGGCCGAAGCGCCCTCTGGCGACTGGCGGCATCCGGGGTGCAGGGATGCCAGCTGGGATGCCTCCGGCTGCACCCGGGATGGGTGCCGGACCGGGGGGCAGCATGCCGGCGGGGCTGGGCGGTGCCAGGGGTCCGCCCGCAGGGGGGCGGCCTCGACGCGGGGGCCGAGCCACCGGCGGTGGGTGGTCCACGTCGAGGTGGGCCGGCTTGAGGCGATACACTGAGACGCGGTCGGGAGTACAGCCGATGTCCAAGGTGAAATGTTTCACCCCGGTCTCCAGCACGCGGAAAGGCCCGTCGTACGGGGGCCACAGTGGTGTCTGGTGGGCGTCCTGCCGGACGAAGACGTACTCCGCGGTGCGAAGCTCCGGGACTACGTGCGTAGGTGGGTGCCCGTGGTGCGCCGTCGGCACCGGGGCGAACCTCCGGGCGGTCTCCTGCAGCGCGGAGCGCTCCTGCGCCGCGGACCATGGTGCCGTGGGGTCGGGGAGGAACTCGCCCGTCACCCGCAGCGGTTGTCCGAAGACCAACTCCGCCGCGGATGCGCGCAGGTCGTCCTTGGGCACCGTCCGGAGGCCCAGCAGGACCCAGGGGAGCCTGTCGACCCAGCCGCCGTCGCTGAGGGTGGCTCGGAGCGCGGCCTTCAACGAGCGGTGGAACTGCTCGCACAGGCCGTTGGCCTGGGGGTGGTAGGCCGTGGTTCGGTGCAGCTGGACCCCGAGCCCCCGCGCGACCACCCCCCAGAGCTCCGAGGTGAACTGGGGGCCGCGGTCGGACGTGATGTCCGAGGGGGCGCCGAACCGGGCGACCCAGGTGGCGATGAACGCCTGCGCGACGTCCGCCGCCGTCGTCGCCACCAAAGGCACGGCCTCCGGCCATCGGGTGGTGCGGTCCACCATTGTGAGGACACGGGTGAAACCCCGCGAGGGGGGCAGAGGTCCCACCAGGTCCACGTGAACGTGATCGAACCTACGCTCCGGCACCGTAAACGGGGCCAATGGGGCCTGGGTGTGTCGGTGCACCTTCGCGCGCTGGCACGGGAGGCACGTTCTGGTCCAGCCGCAGACGGCCTTCCGGAGGCCATGCCAGACAAACTTGTCGGCGACCAACCTCTGGGAGGCCCTCGTGCCCGGGTGGGACAGGCCGTGGATGGCGTCAAAAACCTGGCGCTGCCAGCCCGCGGGCACGATGGGGCGAGGCCGCCCGAGGGAGACGTCGCACCAGAGGGCCATGCCCGTGCCGTCGAACGGCACCTCGGTGACGCGGAGGCCCGTGATAGCGGTCCGCAAGGCCTGGACGTCGGGGTCGGCGGCCTGGTCCGCCGCCATCCGGGCATAGTCGATGCCGAGGTGGACTGCATGGGCGACGGACCGGGAAAGGCAATCCGCCACCGGGTTGTCCTTCCCCGTGACGTGCCGGATGTCCGTCGTATATTCGGACACGGCCGAGAGGTGACGCTGCTGCCGGGCCGACCACGGCTCGGTGACCTTGCCCATCGTGAAGACCAGTGGCTTGTGGTCGACGAAGGCCGTGAACGCACGGCCCTCGAGCAGATGGCGGAAGTGCCTGACTGCCAGGTGGAGCCCGAGCAACTCGCGGTCGAAGGTACTATAACGGCGTTCGGGCGGGCGAAGCTGCCGGCTGAAGAACGCCAGTGGTTGCCAAGCACCACGCACCCATTGCTCGTGCACCGCGCCCACCGCGTAGTCCGAGGCGTCGGTGGTGAGGGCGATCGGTGCATCGGGCGCCGGGTGCGCCGGGTGCGCGAGCATGGTGGCGTTGGCCAAGGCGAGCTTCGCGCGACGAACGCCGCGTCCATCTGCTCGGTCCATGTAACGTCACCTTTGCCCGGCTTCCCTCGGAGGGCCTCGTGCAGGGGGCGCAGGAGCTGGGCGATGCGGGGCAGGAACCGATGGTAAAAGTTTACCATGCGCAGGAACTCCTGGAGCCCCTTGATCATGCGGGGGCGCGGAAACCCCTTCACCGCCTCCACCTTGGCCGGTAGGGGGACGGCCCCGTGCCTGGTGACGCGGTGCCCCAAAAAGTCGATTTCGGCGACGCCGAACCGGCACTTGGCGGGGTCCGGTTCACGATGAGGCCATGCTGGCCCAGGCGTTCGAAGAGCGTGCGGAGATGGTGAAGGTGCTCTTCGCGGGACGCGCTGGTGACGAGGATGTCGTCCAGGTAGACGTACACGAAATCCAAGTCGCGCAAGACGCTGTCCATTAGTCGCTGGAACGTCTGAGCCGCATTCTTCAACCCGAAGGACATCCAAAGAAATTCGAAAAGTCCGAATGGCGTGATGACGGCCGTCTTCGGGATGTCCTCCGGCCTGACGTGGACCTGATGGTAGCCGCGTATGAGGTCCACCTTTGAAAAGAAGGACATGCCCGCCAACAGGGTGGAGAAGTCCTGGATGTGGGGGACGGGGTAGCGGTCGGGGGTGGTGGCATCGTTGAGGCGCCGGTAGTCCCCGCACGGTCGCCATCCCCCGCCGGGCTTTGGCACGATGTGGAGCGGCGATGCCCAAGCACTCTCGGAGCGCCGCACGATGCCGAGCCGCTCCAGCATAGCGAACTCCGCTTTAGCTACTGCGAGCTTCGTCGGCTAGAGGCGGCGTGCCCGGGCGTAGACCGGTGGCCCGGCGGTGGGGATGTGGTGTTCCACCCCGTGCTTGACGGCCCCCGCCGAGAAGGTGGGCCGCGTAAGGGCCGGGAAGCTGGCGAGGAGGCGGGTGAATTCGTCCGCTGCCGGAAGCATACAGATCAACCTGGCCGGAACCGAACCGCTCAGCAAGCCGCTCAGCGAGCCGCTCGATGAGCTGCTCAGTGAGCCGCTCAACGAGCTGCTCAGCGCGCAAGCAAGCGAGCTGAACGTTTCAGCCTGCACAAGGCGTCTGTTCTTCACATCTACCAACAACCCGTTTGCACAGAGGAAGTCCGCACCGAGCAGTGCCATGGGGACACTAGCGGTTACGAACGTCCATGTGAAGCGTTGCCCTCCGACCCGCAGGGAGAGGCAGCGCTTCCCGAATGTGCGTATGGGTGTTCCGTTCGCGGCGAGCAACGCGGGGCCCCGGCCCGCGGTTTGCTTGTCGGACGTAGAGGCAGGGATAATGCTCACATGTGCACCAGTGTCGCATAGGAAGCGGCGCCCGGACAAGGTGTCCGTTATAAAAAGAAGGCTGCCGGAATGGCCGACGCTCAGGGCCGCTACCGAGCGCCGGCTTTGTAGTTTCCCGACTTGCCGAAGGAGCACGGCGGGCGACAATTCCTCGCCTTGTGGCCAAACATGGCGTGGAAATGGCACCAGGTTTGCGACGAAGGTGGAGGCCGTGGTTTTCGCGGTGGTGGTGGGCATGGCGTGGCGGCGGCCACGCGGTGTGCATCAGCCTCGAGATCCACGAGGTGTGGTGCATCAGCATCAGGGTCAGCCCCGGGATCCACGGCGGCCGCACCGAAGCTCGCCTGCGTGTCTAAAGCCGCGAAGAACTTGTCGGCCTCGGCAGCGAGAGCTCGGGGTTCCGTCGTCGCAGAACCGGCCAACGCGAGGCATACTCGTGCCGGCAGCTGGCGTCGAAACAGCGCTCGGAACAGAAAATCCGGGGTTTCGTCGCCCATCAGCGACAGCATATGGTCCATGCAGACCGACGGTCGCGTGTCACCGAGCTCGGGGAGGTCCAGGAGGCGGTCGGCCCGTGCGTCCACCGTGAGGCCGAATGTGGCGAGGAGGAGACGCTTGATCACCTCGTACCTGTGGTCGGCCGGCGGATTCCTCAGGACCGACACGACGCGGGCGGCCGTGCCGGGCCCGAAGGAGGCGACCACGTGGCAGTACATGGTCTCGTCCACCGTGATGCCTCGAAGTCGGAACTGGGCTTCTGCCTGCAGGAACCAAACTTCAGCTTGAGCCTCCCAGAACTCGGGGAGTTTGATTGTGACCGCGTTGGTTGCCATTGCTGTGGCGCGTTCGGGTGGTCAGCGACGGCTGACCAGAACGTCGGAGGGTCACCAATGAAGCGCGGTGCTATGCGCGCTACTTGTTTAGCAAGGAGGAAGCGGACAACGCAGTAAGTTAAAAGTCTTTTTTGCAAGAGCTCCACTGTAGCACTGGAGCGCTACGGGCTGCGCGCCCGGTGTATATCCCGAGGCCACGCCTACCCCTCGGGTGTGGCCACCGCCCACTTGGTGCGCGGAATGATGCCATCACGCCAGTGAGCTTTCGTGCCCGCCACAATAGGAACAATAATCAGGTAAATAATGATTAATAACAATTAACATCTTTGGTCAGCAATACATTTTGACACATTAACATGTGTATCAACTATAATAGCCATGTAATGCTTTAACCAATCCTTTGTTTTCACTGACGTCACAGTTTCTGTGTACACACTTCAAATTACCCATCTCGCATTGCGCGGCGGCCATTTTGATACCCAAGCTAATCTGTCCGTGTGCGCTGATATTGATTTGTTGCGTTGGTTTATGGTGAATGCGGATCGCAAAAAGTCTGTTTTATAAAGTAATTTTGTTTGTTTTGTCACGTTCATGTGGAGTGTGGTGCCATCTAGTTTATATTACGTATTGTTGCCCAACAAACACAGAACATTCGGTTTAAGTTTGCCATGGACCAGTGAACTGGTGAACACCTGGGCAATGGGTCAACCTGCAACCAACTACCTGTAGAACAGACTTGGAGTGTACGTAAGGATACGGTAGATCCAGGCTTGAGTATGGCTAGCAGTGCGAGTGCCAACCTTGGCTACCAAGAGACGCTCCCCCCGGACGTTCTTGTTCGTTACAAAGAGAAGATTTCTGTCATTGGGTGTGACCCTTATGGTCTATCAAATGATCAATTTGAGAAGAATGTGAGCAAGTGGCCTCAGGTGACCCACATCGACGTGATCAACTACCTGTTGTTCAGCAAATCGGCCTATACCAAAGATGAGTTGAAGAAGTATAAATCCCTCGAGGCATACAGGTTGTACCAAGATGGATGGGTGCGACAAATCCTACACAAAGAACTGAATGACGTCCACTTGATTCGATCCAAGGTATTAATATATTAAACAAACATGTATTTTTTAAAGCTGCTTGTGTTAATGTAATGGACCTGATTGATTAAGTGCCCTCCATTTGTTCAAATGTATGTATTGTATTCAATATCATTAATGATTATAGTAATTGTATGGTTATACAATGAAACATGTTCTTACTTACTGTTAACAAAATGCTCGGAGCAGACAGGTGTGCGATCCCACTGTGATTCTGTTTGGATGTCACTGCGATTGATGGCAGCCTTCCACAAACGCCGCCTCTCTTCACTTAAATTTCTTGTTTCCTCACCCTGATTCAGTAGAAGTTTGGGCGTTTTGTAAAACTTAACTCCTGGCCTAACGCCTGGCCTGTTTGAACAACGAAATACGCCGCAAATTGGCATGACTGGTCGTGAACAAAAACTATTTAATGTGAATCCGCTGACGACGTTGTTCGAGAGGGTATCAAAATGGCCGAGGTGTCCCAGGGTGCCCTGCGCGCGTGCTCCGATGACGTCACAAGAAAACAAGCATATTACATCAAGCATACCGAACTGTAATACAGCATCACCTGGGTTGTTACCACGGATCTCCCGGGGACATTAACACGTGTGTACCAGAATCAATAGCTCTGTACTACTGTAGCCAATAATCCAACCCTCGTCATTGTGGCTAAACATGCGTCTCCGTGCTGCATCCATACATTACCATCGTTTGCTTTGACAATTCCTACACAACATGATGAAAGTAATGATACAACCGTTATGAGCCCGCACAGATCACCAACTCAACACCCGAAAATGGCGCCTTCTTTGCCGATGAGGAACACAAAGGAGCGGCTTTTTAAGAGTGAACCCACGGTTAAAAATAAATTAAATCGGAACGCCAATAACACACCTGTAGCCCACGGATCTCTGAGATAATTTAATAACTCTGAATCAATCGACACAAGGTGATGCACTTACCGCTCGCATGAGTCCTCGGGTCATTCGAGTCCAAACTCCGAATAACAACCGAACCCAAAAACAACGGTCTTAAGGGGCGAAGAGGCGAATCCACACAACACCGGCGACCACACTCCACGTTAATGGCCGGGCCTGAGAATGCGCCAAAACCCTCCTCTCTCTCCACAGAAGTCAGGGCGGAAGCGTGCTTTCGATTTCCGGTGGCCAACAACGAAACTTAATTTTACATTTTGTCACCCTCATTGCACAAATCACCATAAATCACACAACAATCTATCGCTAGACATTAAACTACAGTCGCAAGTAAAATTTAATAAAATAAAATCCCAGCCAATGAGAACACCTCCGTACGGCCACACCTTTCGCCGACACATGTCTGAGAAATGGTTGATAAATAATATAGGGTTTTTTACAACTAAAAAGGCCGCCAGTCGGCCATCTTTGATCGCGTCATGAAAGACAATGATGTGCATATCTATGTCGTTATAGACAGTGGGGCAATTAGTGCAGGCATTTTATGCAAAAAAAAGGGTCAACCTCACACTAATTGCAACAGAAGCAAACTCAACTGATTTGTGTATCCTCAATATGTCCTGAATGAGGAAAAAAAAGTGTTAAGGAATTGCATGGGTGGAAAGTTTTGAAAAATGCATAAATATGATCCTACCCAAAAAACCGATTTTTAGCCCTTTCTGCTAGATTTGACTATGCTGTATTTTTTTCCTTGAAGCAAAAAAACATCTATATAATAATAGCGTCCGCTGATTGGACAGTCGAAGGCGACAGCAAGCCGTCCGCTGATTGGACAGTTGAAGGCGACAGCAAGCCATCCGCTGAGTGGACAATCCTGAGCATGCATTTGTGCCGGTGTCATCGATCGCGGTGTACGCTATACTAACCTCATCAGGTGGGTTTTCCATAATTTCCTCCAGCTATAATAGTTAGCTAGCTATTTATTACATTATGTTACATTGTACATATTCTGCTAACTAGTTTAAACACGCCACGCACGCCACAACTACAGTGCTCTTTTCTGAGTTATGAACCCTCGAACATCCTCTGCACATCCCTGACTAGGATCCAGTTCCAAACATGCACGTTTTCAACCGTGCGTGCATATTTTCCAACGTGCATATTTTTTTTCCACTTTCAGGAAATGGAGGCATATGAACAGTGTGTCATTTGCAAGCAGTCTGTGGACGGAGGAGAGTCGTCAGTATCAACACTTGGAGAGAAGGGAAGTTCATCTATCAACCAGGCCAGTAAAAAAAAGGGGAGACAATATTCATGCTGTACCTGGTGATAAGATACACAAAGACTGTCGCTGGACATACATTAATCCACAACAGATAGCCAAGGACACCAGGCAACAAGAGTCAGAAACAAGTACAAGCAGTGAGAGTCCTATACTAAGATCGACTACAGGGAGGTTCTCTTACAGTACTGATTGCCTGTTTTGTGGCACACCAGCTCAGTTTGGAAAAAAGAGAAAGAAGCCAAGTGAAGTCAGTGTTTTCCAAGTCAGGACAATTGAATTCAAGGACACGCTTTTGGCAACATGTCGTGCACGAGGTGATGACTGGTCAGAGACTGTGAAGGCACGGATTCTGCATGTGCATGACCTACATGCAGCAGATGCAGTCTACCACCAGACTTGCAGTGTGAATTTTCGCACATACAAGCAGATACCAGTAGCGTATCAGACAAACACAGTAGACTCCAAGAGGAGGAAGGCTGGTCGGCCTGTCGTTGATGAGAGGACAGCAGCATTCTTGGAGGTTGTGAAGTATATAGAAGAAAATGATGACGAGCAGATCACCATAAATGATCTAATTGACCTCATGCAGCAGAAGCTTGCACACAGTGAACATGAACCATACGGTTACACCCATATGAAGAGGAGTCTGCAAAAACACTTCGGTGAGAAGATAATATACACCGAGATCAATGGGAAACCAAACGTGGTTACCATCAGGACAACAGCCAGGGTGGTGCTGCAAGACTACTATGAGACACAGCAGAAACAAACAAACACAGAAGATCAAGAGAAGATCAAGCTTGTGCAGGCAGCTGCAAAGCTCATCAAACAAGATATCAAAGACATCGGGTTATCCTATGAGTCTTACCCAGCTCTTGATGACATAGAATCGCAAGAGGCTGGCATCAGATTTCTTCCAGATACTCTTCGCGTGCTCCTGGAAGAACTATTTGCCGGGACCAAAACTCAAGCCAAAGTGGCGGCAATTGGACAAGCAATGATGCAGGCAACTAGACCAAGAGTCATGTTAGCACCACTTCAGTTTAGGGTGGGCGTGCAACTATATCACCACTTTGCATCGCGGTTCCTCATTGATACTCTTCATCACCTTGGGTTTTGTGGCGCATACCAGGAGGTGCACCAGGTTGAACGAAATGCAGCCAAATTCCATGGAACAAACATTCCTGACCTATCGACAGAGTTTGTCCAATATGTAGCTGACAATGTCGACCATAACATCCGCACGCTTGATGGCCTTGGTACATTCCATGGTATAGGAATGATTGCAGCCATAACCCCTGGAATTAGATCAAGGCAGCCAATCCCCAGGATCAAGGCTACTTCCTTGGATGTGGCAATGGTTGGAAGGGTACAAGTACGGTACCACAAAGACGAAAGGCACAATTTGACGGCACTGACCTACCAGAAGCTTGTCAACCTTCAGGTCCAGAACAGCTGTGAAAATATTGATGTCCTGTGGAAAGCATCCGTCCTCTTTGGGTCTCCCAGACCTGCATGGTCAGGAATGATGCAGTTCGTGCATTATGGTGACCACCCTGGCAAAGCAACTGTTATGCTTCTGCCGATGATCGATCTGAATCCCAGTGATAGCACATGCATATTCTCGACCCTGACATTTGTTAGTGAGCATGCACGATGCCACAATGTCACCCCAATAATCACGTTTGATCAGCCACTCTGGTGGAAGGCTCTCATGATTATCAACTCTGAGCCAATGGAAAGTGATCTGAGACGAATAGTCTTGCGTTTGGGTGGCTTCCATGCAGAAATGAGCTTCCTCGGTTGCATCGGACACTTGATGGCCTCATCTGGGCTACAAGAACTGCTGGAGTTGATCTATGCCCCAAATGCAGTAATCCACATGATGTGTGGCAAAGCTGTTGCGCGAGCAGTTCGTGCACACTCAATTGTTGATGCAGCCCTCAATGCACTGATGCTATCAAACGTGTTCGATTTCCATCTACCACAGCAATCTGGAACTCCAGACAACAGTAAGGATGGAGAGTCAGAGTCAGCCGAAGCAGCTGCAGCTGCAAGGCCACCGGATCATCAGATAACAGATGGAAGCAGAGATGCGGACCTGGAGGGAGCTTATAAGATCTATGAGTAGCTGATAAATGGGGCTATATCTGCTGAAGAAGTTTGTCAGTCTGAGGTTCTAGTGAGAATCAAAGACCGCCTTCAAAAGCACATCGAGTCCACCAAGAAGTCCTCTAGAACTTCAGCTCTCTGGGTTCAGTACATGGACATGCTGGACATCCTACGAAAATACATCAGTGCAGAACGCACTGGAAACTGGGCCTTACATCTGCAGGCTATCCAGGACATGCTACCCTATCTGGCAGCATCAGGACACAATCTTTACACCAAATCTGCCAGGGTGTACCTTCAGCAGATGCACACACAACCTCAAGACTGAACACCCAGAAGTCCAACAACGTTTCGAGGAAGGGTTCCACGTGATTCGGCGAAACGATCGCCTATGGGCAGGTCTCTCACCTGACCTGGTCATTGAGCAGGTTCTGATGGGAAGTTTAAAAACCAGTGGTGGGCTCACACGAGGGCGAGGGATGACAGAGCAACAGCGTCTGTTGTGGCTGCTATCGATGCCCGCCTGTGCAGAAGTAAACCAGGCAATGGAGGGACTCGCGGGGGTCAACTACAACACTGGAGAGCAGAACAAAGACATGACCAAAGCAAGGCAATCCCATGACTGGAAGGACACACTGACAGTTCTCAGTTATCTACAGGAGCACAATCCATTCAGCAATGACCCTAGTTTCCGGAATATTGCCACTGGGGAGAATGCCCTTTCCACCGTCAACGTTGATACAGCACAGTCCGTTGGCACTGCGATACTGAAGTCCATGGATGGACTAACACCTGCTGAGTTCACCTTCAAGAGGAAGGATCAAGCTGTCACTCTCGGCATGAAGTCTTCTGTAAGGATCGATGGAGATCAAATTCAAGTTGATCCACAGCTTCTCTTCCAGAGACTGGTCATAGTGGCACAGAACAGTGATGAACTCGAGTCAGCCCTCAAATATGAGCTATGTAGCTATCCCCCAGCCCTATTTGATTCCTCTCTACTGCTTCGAGAAGCAAAGAAGCCAGCCCTCGCCGACGCCATCTGGGGTCTTATCGGGCCTCATGTTCCAGCAGATAATGTAGTTGATGGCTGCCAGTATGTCTTGGATGGTGGAGCACTTCTTCAACGCATCCCATGGTCCCATGGATCTACTTATAAAGACCACCTTATAAAGACTTATAAAGCCACCAGTATACGGAGTATGTAACGAAGAAGTATGGCATGGCTGTAGTGGTGTTTGATGGGTATGAAAGTAACAACACAAAGGACATGACACACCACAGACGGTCAAAAGGGAAGATTGGTGCCACTGTGACATTTACAGCCGACATGATTGTCACAATGCAGAAGGAACAGTTCCTGGCCAACAGGCAGAACAAGCAGCAATTTCTTTCCATGTTAAGTGAAGAACTGCAGAAGGCAAACTGTGAGACATACCATGCCTCAGGAGATGCTGACCTGCTGCTTGTGCAGAAAGCTGTGCAGTGTGCTACCACCAACAATACTGTGCTAATGGGGGATGATACAGACCTCTTAGTCCTTCTCTGCTACCATGCAAGCCTGGACTCCCATGACCTGTTCTTTTGTTCTGAGTCAAGGAAGACAACAAAGAAGCCTCGCATTTGGAACATCAAGGCTACAAAACAACTACTTGGCCCAGACATATGCAAGCACATCTTGTTCTTACATGCAGTTCTTGGATGTGACACTACATCTCGCCTCCACGGGATCGGGAAGGGAGCTTCCCTCAAGAAATTCAAAGAAAGCGACATATTCCGAGAGCAAGCCGAGGTGTTCTATGCACATTCAGCCTCTACAGATGATGTGGCAACAGCAGGAGAGAAAGCGATGGTGATTCTCTACAATGGAACATCAACTGACACCCTGGACTCCCTCCGATATCATCGGTTCTGTGAGAAGGTGGCATCTAGCTTTACTTACGTTCAGCCACAGGTCTTACCACCAACATCAGGAGCAGCAAAGTTTCACAGCCTGCGTGTCTACTCGCAAGTACAAGAATGGAAGGGATCTACATCTGGTACATTTACATTTTACTGTGTGCCCTGATTGCTGCTATGTTTATTCTTGTATTTTAGTATATTAATTTCAGTTAATATATTAAGTTCAATTACTGTGATGTTCTGTGTATCTTGTGTATTATTTTCACTACCTTCTGTATCATTGCTGCTGTGACAAAACCAAATTCCCTGTCTTATCTTACAGATGGACCTCGTCCTACAGAGTGGGGATGGCAGAAGTGTGTCGAGGGGTTTGTGCCAGTTCAGACAACCCTACCCCCTGCTCCTGAAAAGCTTCTGCGGGTCATCAAGTGCAACTGCCAGGCTGACTGCAGCACCCTGAGATGCACATGCAAAAAGAACAACATCGAGTGCACTCCGGCATGTGGAAACTGCAGGGGATCCAGCTGCACTAACTCAAGACAGATGCCCTGTGACGATGTTTTTTTTTTTTTTTTTTTTTTTTTTTTTTTTTTTTTTTTTTTTTTTTGTATACAAGATCGAGGCTCGTGAAAGAGCGAACATTAATCACACAGAAAGACAAACCGACACATAAAACATAACATAGGGAGCGGTAGACAAGATGGGGAGAGAGGGGGAAGGACACAAACACAACATTTGAGAGCAGGGACCGAGAGACATGGAGACATCGAGAGATCTGAGAGAGGGTGAGGGCTTTGGGGGGGGGGGGGCGTGGGAAGGGGGCAGTGGGAGAGGTATAAAACATATGGACACTGCCAGGACTTCCAGGAAAGAAGTTGGAATTTCAAAACCATCCCAAACCCATCCCTCTCTGTACCCACCATACCCAGTCGTACCCTGCTGCTCCTGGACTCCGTGTCCTTTCCTCCTGACAAGGTGGAAAAGTTTCTGTCAACCCTCGACTCTGATTCTGCAACTGGACCCGACGGCATCAGCCCACGGGTCCTAAAATCCTGCTCTGCTGCTCTATCTCACCCTCTCTCTGTTCTCTTCACCCTCTCTTTTGCTCAAGATCAACTGCCATCTGCTTGGAAATCAGCCAACATCACCGCTTTGCACAAAAAAGGTGCAAAAACAGATCCTAGCAACTACAGACCAATCAGCCTTCTCCCAATTATCAGCAAAGTCATGGAATCCATCATTGCTTCTGATATGAAATCTTTCCTCTTCTCCAATGGCTTGATCTCTGATCATCAATTTGGTTTCAGACCAGGTCACTCTACTCTGGACATGCTGCTTCTGCTGTCTCAACAATGGATGGAGGTCCTCAATGCCAAACAGGAAATTAGAGCTGTCTCCCTCGACATATCACGTGCCTTCGACACGGTCTGGCACCCCGCTCTGCTCACCAAACTCTCCTCCTTTGGTATCCATGGAAATCTCCACGCATGGCTGGCGGACTTCCTCTCTAGTCGTCGTCAACGTGTGGCCCTGAATGGGTTTCTCTCATCTCCTCTTCCTGTTCAGGCCGGAGTTCCCCAAGGCAGTGTTCTGGGCCCCGTGCTTTTTCTGGTCTTCATCAATGATCTCTCTGACTCTCTCGAAAATCCTCTCTATCTCTTTGCTGATGACTCCACTCTCTGCCGCTCCATTCCTCTTCCCTCAGATCGGCAGTCTGCTGCCTCCTCACTCTCTGAAGACCTGGACAAAATCACAGACTGGTCAAACAAGTGGAACATGTCTTTCAATCCTGACAAATCTCACACTCTTACTATGTCTCTCCGAAAAGATCGACTGGACAACCCTCCCATCTACTTTCTCAACAATCCTCTCCAAGAAGTTCTGTCGCTCAAGATTTTGGGTCTCACTATCTGCCATGATCTTTCTTGGGAAAACCACATTTCCAAGCTGGCCTCCAAAGCCAGTCGCCGACTGGGCATCCTCTGTCGTGCGAAGTCCTTCCTCGGCACACCTGAGCTCCTCACCACATACAAGGCTTTCATCCGCAGCTCAATGGAATACTGTTCTCTCCTATGGGCCGGTGCTCCTGCCTCACACCTAGCTCGGCTTCACGCTGTTGAAACCAAAGCTTTCAGAATTATTGGAATCTCCCGCGATGAAGCTATCTCTGAGGGCCTTTCACTCACTCACCGCAGGCAGGTAGGTGGTCTTTCTGTCTTCTACCGACTCCTCTCCGGCCTTGCACCCCCAGCTCTCTCTGTGCTCTGTCCCCCAAATATTCCTACAGGTCGCACAAGATCTGCCAGCAACCCTCTGATGGTTAAACTGCCGAAATCTCGGCTCTCCGCTCACCTTCACTCTTTCATTCCTCTTTTCTCCCGCCTCTGGAACAAACTCCCTCACTCCCTTCAATCCCACTCCTCCCTCCAGGTCTTTAAAACAGCTGTTCACCACCATCTCTTATCTTCCCCCATCCAAAACCTTGATCTTTTCTACCCCCGCTAATTCACCCCAGATCCACCTTGTTTGAAATTCCAACTTCTTTCCTGGAAGTCCTGGCAGTGTCCATATGTTTTATACCTCTCCCACTGCCCCCTTCCCACGCCCCCCCCCCAAAGCCCTCGCCCTCTCTCAGATCTCTCGACGTCTCCATGTCTCTCGGTCCCTGCTCTCAAATGTTGTGTTTGTGTCCTTCCCCCTCTCTCCCCATCTTGTCTACCGCTCCCTATGTTATATGTTTTATGTGTCGGTTTGTCTTTCTGTGTGATTAATGTTCGCTCTTTCACGAGCCTCGATCTTGTATACAAAAAAAAAAAAAAAAAAAAAAAAAAAAAAAAAAAAAAAAAAAAAAAAAAAAAAAAAAAAAAAAAAAAAAAAAAAACAACAAGGTGGATCTGGGGTGAATTAGCGGGGGTAGAAAAGATCAAGGTTTTGGATGGGGGAAGATAAGAGATGGTGGTGAACAGCTGTTTTAAAGACCTGGAGGGAGGAGTGGGATTGAAGGGAGTGAGGGAGTTTGTTCCAGAGGCGGGAGAAATGACATTGTGTAGTGTTATATGTATTCTGTACACATATTTAATTGGTTCAATCGTTTGATCAACAGTTGATCAGTTATGTGATGATGTGATCACAATAAATTCTCATCACTGATACTCTGTATGTGTTTTTTTTGCTTCAAGGAAAAAAATACAGCATAGACAAATCTAGCAGAAAGGGCTAAAAATCGGTTTTTGGGTAGGATCATATTTATGCATTTTTCAAAACTTTCCACCCATGCAATTCCTTAACACTTTTTTTTCCTCATTCAGGACATATTGAGGATACACAAATCAGTTGAGTTTACTTCTGTTGCAATTAGTGTGAGGTCAAGTCACATTATTACTGGACTAAATGGCTTATTGACGTCTTGGATATACATTTTCGTCGTCTCCTCATCTGCATTGGAAATAAAATTTACAAATTTATTTGTCAATTGTTACCAAGAAAGAAAATGCATTGTTCCCTATTTTTTTAGTGCACATTAATTATATAATCTATCAATTAGTCAAATTGGCAAAAAAAATAAATTTTGCACTATTAAAGTATTTACAAAGGGATGTAGTTTATTAGAAATGAAAATATAAACATAAATTTAATTATAAAGCCATAAAATTGCCAATTTGAACGGGAAAATGGTGATTTTGAATTTACCAATGTTGCCAATTTGATGATTTAGTGCTATTCACGTTAAAAAAAAAAAATCTGTGAATGAACTATATCTCACACTGTGACAAAAATGGGCTCAAAGTTTGTAAAAAAAAATTGCTCTTTCTGCTCATGTATGTATGATGTTTATGACTGTAACAGTTATTTCACCAAACCATTAATATGTGGGGTTCGTCCTGGATGGGTTAACCTAACCATATACAGTATTATTAAAATTTTGTAACGGACAGTTCATGAAAACACATTCAGATCATTAAACCCAATCGAAAATATGCACAAAACAGCTAAATAACTTGTCTGATCATGTTATTACCAATTTATTTCATAAAATATACGAGGTGAAATTGCCTTGCAATACATAGAGTAGCATACACTTTATGTTTGTATTATAGTCTTTTATACTTGAGCACCTTACTTGCGAACTTACAGGTCCTCTCCATATTCCTCATCATCATCTTCATCATTGTCGGGGTCTTCTGTCTCTTCAACGTCTGTTGAGAGCTGAATGTTCTCACATTTCTTGCACTGGCACAGATCTGTACATCTCAGTTCTAGACAGATACAGCATGACTCCTCAGCATTTGGAGGTTTACACTTTGATCCCTTACATCTGCAGAATGCAAGTTCTAGAACACTTTCAGGAGCTGGAGCTAGGTCCATCCAGTCAATTGTGAGCTCATTGCCATCGATCTTCCAACCATTGCCTGCAGGAGATGGCAGATCCTGGTGTTGCATCAGGCTTTTCTTGTAGATGCTGGCTTGATAGTTAGCCCTCTGGATGTGCTTTTTGAGGGAGTCCTGGTTTGGGGGCATGACACTTTCAGTCCTGGTTGCTGTCGTCAACATGAGATATCTCACTTCATTTATTGAAGTAATTTCCTTCTGCCCATACAGTAGGCATACAAACTCTTCCAGACGACTAACCATCTCTTCAGATATGTCATACGATGTACCAAGTTCCTTGAATGACTCTATAAGGGTGGGATTATTCTGCAGTAGTTTAAAGGCTCTTTGTATCCCCATTCCATAAAAGGAACTGACCGAATCACAATCGGTGAAACAGTGGAATCCTATGAGAGCTTCCGTCAGTTCATCTCCAAACTCCTGCTGAACAGCACCAACATCAATTGTGTGCACTGTGCACTTTGTCCTCTCTACCAGTATAAAAGTACAGCGGTGAACTGATTTGATTAGTAAGTCCCAAGGCGATCACAAATACATCTGTATCTGGGCTCCTGATGATAACTGGTGGGCTGTTACTTGTATCAGCTATGTACTTGGCGTGTAATAGCATGCGAGTATCTGCTTCCTTGTGATGACAGAATAACCCTTCTATTGCTTCAAACTTGACAGTTCCATTTGTGTCTGTACAAATTGAATGACATTTGTCTTCTTGGGCTACAACCGAGTGAATTCCTTTAAGCTGGTCTGCCTTGCATCTCTTCCATTCTGCCACAAGGAATTTCACCAGCTGATGCTTGTTGTGGCCGTTTGCGAGGAATTTTTTCCATTGTCTAGGAATTTTTTGTTCTGGTTTTGCGATCTTTATTTTTTGTGATCCACTGGCAGCTCTTCTTTTGCGCTCTGCATTTTTGATGCTGACTTCAGGGTAGGTTTCAGTTACAAAGTGCATACACTGGGATTGGTTCAAGAAGCTGATGTTGACCAGTTGCTTCAGTATTTTAACAGCAAGCTGCCCAAAGGTCTGTGGCATATTCTTCTGGTTTAGTTGTTGAAGAAGCGCCATGCCATCCACAATCCAAACACCACATTTTGGAGGCCCCAGCGGTATCTCACCAGTTTCTGGCACTTTTACCTCTTCAAACATATGAAGGGGCTTTGCCTTGTTGGTTTTGACCAAGCAACCATCACTTTTTGCTATTGGAAGAGGCAAAGGCCCAAGTGAGTAGGTCATCATGTTTTGGAGGTTCACACACCTCACCTTGTCAATGATCACAATTCTGGCAAAAAGGTCCCTGTCACTCTTCAAGGCAACCTCTTTCCCTCTCACACTTGAGACCACTGTCTTTGACATCTCAGTGAACGTTTTCAGCTTTGCTTTTGAGAGAGTGTCCTGGATAGATTTCTCCTCGTTCTGGAGCCTTTCTTGGCAACAATGAAGAAAGGCAGCATCTCCCTTTTCTTCAGTCGTCAGGAGATCATTTGACACTTCAGGCGATGCCACAACACCGGACGCGAGATGTACTACTTCACTTGATGCCATTTCCGACTCTTCAAATGGGTTAGTTGGATTTGAAGTTGTCTCGATGATGCGGTTCACATCTTCCTCATCTCCCGTCATGCGACTCACTGTCAGAGCCTTTCTCATAACTGCTCGCTGACTTTTGCCGGCCATTTCCTCACATTGTCTTGTTATGGAGGCATGTTCATGGTGGCCAGTTGTCCATCTATTGACAGCTCCTTTGTTCACCGCGAACCCTCTAAGACCACCACGCGTTGTTGAGTCCTTGTTTACAGTTTGTTCGATTGTTTGATCACAGGGAACACCAGCAAAGCCATATGTGTCCTGTCTTTGGACTGCAAAATTCCCTCTCATAAACTGGTCATGGATGAATGGGTGAGAGTTGGGAAAGTTCTGCATTTCCATCCAGTACACAGGGAGGTATCTGGCATAGTTGTGGTGATTGTAGGAGAACAACCATGGCATCGTTAATCTTACTGTCGACAGATGTAATGACCAGTTTCCTTCTCTGGAACTTCTGATGAATTTAAGAAGTATCCCACCATCTCCACATACGAACACCAAAATGCAAATGTTGCATTTGTCTTCTTCTTGTCTTCAATGAAGCTTCTGTATGCCTCTTCCATGGAGCAGAAAGCAGCACCATTTACTACTTCTGTATAGCCTTGCATTGGAAATGCTTCTTGTAGCTTCATGATAATCTCTTCATAAGTATCAGCGACTTCTTGTGACTGGGACTGGACAAAGGTTTGCCATCGTAGATGATGAAATGCCTCTACCATAAGTTTGTGGCAACGAAAACTTCTATTATAATGTCTTCCGTTCATCTATCTTAGATTTATCGGTGAATTTCTGATAGCATCGCCGATGGAATGGAGCATCATGAGGCTTCGGATCACTCGTAGTCGTAGCTGTCGTACTCGGACTGGGTAGATCAAATTGCACACAGTCCGAGCTACTGCCGATGAAACTTGTGAAATCGGTGGCGATTTTGGCCTTTTCTCCATCAGAACTCTTCCAAACCTGAGCACATTCCAATGCTCTGGACCAAGTTGTATCGGTAAATGGTTTCAGAACGGCTTCATTTACTGAAGAAAAGTAAATAAAACATCTGTTTTCATCAGCTACCAAGGCTTCCGTGGAAGTGGTGTTGTCCGCCATTTTGTTGTCAAGTATTCTTCAGTCGCGATCGAGGATGCCATAACTGCCTTGTGATTGGTTCATTTCGTCGATGCAGGGTTATTTATAGCCGATTTTAACAGATATTCCGAGACCAAATTAAGCTTTTATTTTATTCATTTTCAAGAGGATGTTTATTGAGAGAACAAAACGATTTTGTGATTATTATATTTTTTTCATACATTTTAGAGAGGTTTTTGGCCTCTGCCAATGAGAAGACTACGAAATAACATCTTAAATGGGCTTGCCCCACAGTCTATTATCTATTGTCTTTGTGCCAATTATGAACAAAATCGGTCCATGCATCTCCGAGATATGGTTGCAGACGCACATACAGACGGATGGACGGACGGACGAGACTCAATCCATAAGCCTCCGTTTTGGACAAAGTCCAACGGGGGCTAATAATAAGTTCCCTTATAAAGAAATTCAATGCAGGAGGCGGCCATTATGCCCACAAAGCCTGCGCAATGGTTGTCAATCTATGGTTATTTGGCCATGCTCTATCCATTTTAAAATGCTGAACACCAAGCAAGGAAGCAGCCCGTACCATTTCTGACCTCTTGACCCAGTCGGGGTTCTAAATAGTGACCTCCTAGACTCAGTGCAGACGCTATATAACCAGCATGTCCTCCCCCCTCCCCCCCTAGCTATTTAGCTTCCCCTGCTGACCTATAGGATTGAGTAGAAGAAACAAATTCACAGCAGCCTCACAAATCGTGGAAATGTTGGGGAGAAGTTTGGGAACCGAGTATGTTGGCACCCAGACTCGGTGGCATCGTGGTGAGAGCATCTGCTTTTTTTGTCTGGGAGGTTTGATTCTTACCGTGGTCAAAGCATACGAAAAAACTTGAAAATGGGATGTGCCGCCTCCTCACTTGACGATCATTTATAAATTACAGCCCAGGTAAACCCGCGCAGTTGGCATCCGACAGGGGTTGTGGTATATTTCTCCCTAATTGTCCAGCTGACTGCAGAGAGAAAAGCGTCATTGCAAGATGGCATCGCAGGCACCCAAAATCCTCCAGGAAATTACATCACTTATCCCAAGGTCACTGGCTATGTTTGTCTGAAGTGAAATCCGGTGTTGTCTAATGATCTGTCTGCGTGTGTGTGCGAGGTTTGTGAGACAGCTCCTTCATGACTCATGAGCCTTAGACCCTGTTTAAAATTAAAATTGCACCCTCAGTTGTAAATCCAAAACTAAAAGACTATCAAACAGTTGCTGGTATTACTTGGAAGATGATCGATTCCATGACCTTGCTGATAATTTGGAGAAGGCTGATTGGTTTGTAGTTGCAAGGATCTGTTTTTGCACCTTTTTGTGCAAAGCGGTGATGTTGGCTGATTTCCAAGCAGATGGCAGATGACCTTGAGCAAAAGAGAGGGTGAAGAGAACAGAAAGAGGGTGAGATAGAGCGGAAGAGCAGGATTTTAGGAACCGTGGGCTGATGCCGTCTAGTCCAGTTGCATGATGGTCGGGTCCAGTCTGGTCCAGATGACCCAGAAGACCCCAAAGATCCTGAAGACCCAAAATACCTTGAGGACCCAAAATAACCCAAAGACACAAAAGATGATTTAGACCCATTAGACCAGTTTGTACCCTTGACCATTTAGAGCTTTACACCACTTGGACCTTTTTAGATTACAAATAAATAATATCACCAATATAACAAATACATTTGTACAAAAGAAATGTTTTTATTATGATTGATGTAAATCATGACAAAAACCACACAAGTACAGTCATTTTCCTCAGTTTAAACAGGCCCGTGCCCCTGTAGCGACGTGCAGTGAAGGGAGCGTAGCGAGCCCATCCACGCTAGTATATATATATATATATATATATATATATATATATATATATATATATGTATATATATATATATATATATACATATATATATACATATACATAAATATATACATATACATAAATATATATATATACATAAATATATATATATATACATATACATATACATATATATATATATATATATATATATATATATATATATATATTGTTACGGACGCGGTTTAGATGTTATTTACCGAGCGGTGGTATTGCCGCGACCGAACAGTTATTCCCCGACTAGACCCCGATTCCACCCAGACGTTGACCAAATCGCGCTATGCCAAATCAATGATAGAAAGGACACGACGACTGGGAAAGAGGAAACGACGCAAGGGGTACAGTTCTCAAGACCTCCGGAGGAGGGTATAATTACAGTGGTGGAGAAAAGGGGGTAGATTACACGGCAAAGTGAGGTAAAAGACACAGAAGAGATGGGCACTTAAATACAATCTTATCTATCCCAGACAGACCACAGACAAACGGAACAAAGCTGACTTTCACAGGGATTGATGGCAGGGAGGGACAGGTAGTTTGATGGCACAAGGTGCACCTTGGCTCGGGGACAGGATAAAGCACGGTCCAGTCCAGAAGATGCGGGGAGGCCTCACAGCGCTCGGAAGGGACGTCTCTCTTGCTTCAAGCTCAGCGCGCATCTGACGTCACCTCCCTCTCCCTGCGCATGCTCAGCGGGGAGTGACACGCCCTCGGCTGGTTGGCTCCGCCCCCCTGGGGCCGGTCCGCCGCTTCCATTGGGTGCGGGGGTTACCGGGCTCCGCCCTTGACGAGGAGCTGACAGGGAGCCCCTATTTGGTAACCCCGTCGAGCACATGTTCGATGGCGGCTCGTTGGGAAGGCCTCGTGCCCTCCCAACACCCCCTACCAACCAAGCCGGAGTGAGGACGCGCACTCCCTGTGCACGCCGCTGCCGTTGCTGTTGTTGTTGTTGTTGTTGTTGCTGAACCGTGAGGAAGAGCTGCGGGGAGGTATTGTGAGGTCCTAAACTTCCTAACGGTGCCATACAATCACATTCTGGTGCAACGAAGGGTCAGAATTAATGGAAACGAGTCCTTAACTGACATAGACTAAGAATAACTAGCAAGATGTCCTATAGTTGTCTTACATGAGATGCGGTGAACCTGGGCACGACATTTAATGGGGAAAATAGGGGGAGGTCGGGTCTACAGAGTGTTGTTTACAGAAAATGGGACGAGGGAATGGGGGATTGGGGATAGTTGGGAAGTATTGAGGAAATAGGGGAATAGTTACAAGCGGATATGGATGGATGCAAATCCCATATCCGCAACATTGCACCCTTCTCTACCTCGGGGCGTCCCGACCCGATAAATTTTTACCTACTTTAGTGTGGCACTCAGATGTAGTTCCCTCTACTATTAACTCAACCCTGAGTGCGACAGTTTTACAGATGTTCACAAATGAGTAAATATGTCCCCCTGCGACGTTGCACCCTTCTCCTAACAGAAACACACCCACCGGATAACCGAATCGCGGAAAGCATCCTCAAACTAAACATACAGCCGGTAGGGAGCATCATTTATACAAGACTGATATTTACACTACGATCCAGGACCTGTTCTTTGAGGAACACATGCAGATGTTATGCATAGGGAGAGCACGCATGCCAGCATCGATACACCAACCCACGAGTGCCCTGTGGCCCTACGGCCTTTAATAATGTGCAGAGCACCCCGTCCAAGCACCAAAAGCACCACCCCATACGCACAGTCAGCACCATCCGGTGCACCAATAAAGTGTTCAATAACAATGCACAATTAAGTGTCCATGGTCACCGGTGGTGTCGCAGCCGGCCGATGTTCTCCCGCTGGTCTTGCCTTCATGGAGTGCACTTGGCCTTCTGGCTTCTTTAGAAATAAAGAAAGGCGCCAACCGCGTCCATTTCTGAATTGTGGCCGTCAGGGGGGCCAACTAAAAGTGGTTCACCTGTATGGCATAGGTGCCACGTTGACCCAGAAGTCCATCCACGGGTGGTGCTTGACCGCAAAAGAACTGCGGTCCATTGTGGGCGGCCACAAAAATTGCGGTCCATATGGTGTATCGATCCAGGCAGCAAGCAGCGGAAGTACAGGCCCACAACTGCGGAGCCAGCACCTCTCTCTCCTCTCTCTCTGCCCCAAATCCAGATCCTCGGAGGTGGGAGACAAAAGAAGACAAGTGAGTAAGGTGGTAAGGGCGCAAAAGTGCACGCAGTACTAGGTAATGCACACTGGGGGCACATGGGAACCAGGTGAGACAGGTACGTTCCTGCCGTACGCCCCCCCCCCCCCCCCCCCCACCAGGTAACCTACATTGCCCCTCCCTTACCCCTTACTGTATCCACAAAACACAACACTACCCATAAACATCTACTTTACACATCACCAACGTCCCTACTGTCTTCCCCGTTCCTCCCATAAACCAAATTCGTCTTCTCTCCCTCCTAACCAATCAAATTTGCCATTTCCAACTCTCATCAAAATCTGCCATCTCCAACTCAACATCAAAATCTGCCATCACCAATTCCTCATCAGTCCCTCATAAGGAGGGAGAGATGGAATCACCCCAATGTCTTATCCACGTCGTGATGCGTCTCACAAATCCAAACAGCAATTCTCATTTCCTGCAACACAAAACAAAGAAAACACAGGTGTGGAGTCATCATCATCACCTCAGGTAAGTGGCTGCGTATGGTGCGACAGGTTCATCAATCCTAACTATTTCCTAAATGACTTTAACAACTTTACATTACCCGGGGTCTTTCTCCTGCCAAACCATTGGCCCTCATTACTCTATGTGGTTCGAAGAACCAAAATCCCATTGACCATCTGTGGTGCACACCATCAATTTGGGTCTCACTCCCCGATTCAACACTCGGTGCCCCCGCACAATTTCGGTGGCTGGGTCGTGTGACGCTCCCAGCTGGTCCGCCCACCTGCACACCTCCACCACTGTTGTTGCCTACCGAGCTCACCTGCTCCCCACCCTAACCTAACTAACTGGGGAAGGCCCTCTCGCACTCTCACCCCCTCAGTGCCCTCTCTGGCACGGGCTGCCCGATCCACACCCGGGATCCTCAGGCACCCACTGACACTCACGGCTCCCAGAGCCCACCTGCGGCCTCACCTGGCCGACATCTAACAGTGGCGGAGTGCCCAACCATTCACACTCATACTAACAGGCCACACGACCAGCCAATTTCACCACACCAATGCACCCATCCACAATACCATTCTGCAACCGCACCACAAATGCCAATATCCAACCACAATTTACCTATACCTTCTAACTATTCTTTAAACTACCCTCCCCGGGTACTCGTGAAAAGGGGGTCCACTCTTCCCCCATCCACACCTTCGCACCATGCACACCACTCCCTACCACTTACTCCAACTCTCTCCACACCACTCATTCTCTGCTCCATATATTCCACACACCTGTACTTGCACACCTGTGCTCTCATACTTGGTGCCGCCTGCACCCTTCTCTCCCCCAAGCACATTCGCGCTGATCCACAACACTCACTACTCACCATGACACTCATCCGCAATGCTCTCTCATTCATCACTTGTACACTCACTACTCATACACTGCTCCACACACCTGTCCAGTTGCACACCTGTGCAATCACACCTGTTCAATCCTCAAACACACGGCATCATCTCATCTAACTACTCCCCTCTGAAACTTGCGCTTCCCAGTCACCCCTTTAAACTATTGCGCTCCCACGTCATTATCATCCACACTAAACTACCTGCGTCCCCACTACAGGTATCCTTGTCACTAACTAACCTTAACGTTACCTAATGTCATCTTCGCTAGATCCCTACACACGATATCCTAACCCACCCGGGCTAGTTTTCACTGCCATCAACCCCATAAGTCTAGTGCTCCTTTGCCCCCCCCTTTGTGAGGGATGACAGAGTTGCCATCCCACCACATCGGGCATCTCCCACTACCAATTTTGCACATCAAATTTCAACAAATCAAAAATTTGCCAATTACTACCCATCATCTGCCAATCATTACTGCGAATCATCTAATTTTGCCTTTTTCTAATTTTGGGTCCAAAACACTAACCTCGTCATTACAGTCTACTTACTAATGCCTCTCGGTGCGCCAATTCACTTCCAAAGCTCGGCTTCGTACAGCCGAGCAATGAATGTGGGTTGTTTGGTGCCAGCGGCTGGACACGTCCGACATTCGGTGCAGGGAAGGAGGTTTAACCGGGCCGAGATCCCACGCACCACCTCGGCGCGGAGCCATCCAATTGCCCGATCTCGATCTGCCGGAATGTCTCAACAAAAATGGGTCGCCATGACGACCCTTCCGATCGGGCTGCCCGTTCCGCCTAGTGGAGCACGGACGTGGCCGTTCCAAGCGAGGCCCAGCGTGGATCGCGTACGGCGGTCCTTTCGAACCCGCCGTGGCTCGGATCCCCGCTGGTTCTCGCGGCACGCGAAGCCCGGCACGCACCGAGGGCCCGATTCGGCTATAAGTCGCTCTAACCGCTAACCCGGTTACCGTCGATGCCTCACCTGCATGCTTACACGCATACGCTACCCCTTTCTTGCTCATACATCCAGCCGTTTCCCTGCTCTTGGTCATTGCACCTTCTCTTACACACCCAGGTACACTCATTCCACTCACAGACTTGGTCACACACCTGGCCACCGAACACCTTGGCACACATTCGTCGCTCGCACACCTCACCAACACACCTCTTCGCGCCCCCTCCTCGGTCACCTCCTCTGTGACGATCACAGGTGTGCTCTCACTCGCACACCAACCACGTGCCTCACTACCAATTCCAGCGTGCATTCCCACACACGCTCTACCATTCCAGGTGTGCTTCCTTTCTCACCTGTCACAACCAACTCACGCTCCGTGTCACTCTTACTACTCTCACCTCCACTCTCTGCGCACTCACCCTTACTCTCGACAGCGCACTCTTTCCTCATGCACCCGTCCATTACACACCTTTCTTGCGCACACTCTCGCGCACACTCTTTCGTTACTTCCTCCGTAACACTCACCACAGGTGTACACTCTTCCTTACTTTTGACAGCGCACTCTTTCCTCATGCACCCCAGAGTCGGACTTTCTCGCACACCTCCTTTTTCGCACACCAGACCTGTCGCACACTTCACCAACGGCCTCTCACGAACACCCGGGTCCATCTCGACCCCCAAGCTTATTAAATCACCTGGCGCATCATACGCACGACCATATTGGTCACCACTTACACCGGGTCCTCTTTCTCTTCGCTTCTCCTCCATCACCTGCGAATCCCTCATCCGGTTAATGAGCACATCATCACGATCCGAACACAGACTTTGGACCAATTCTTTTACTTCCTCTTTTATCTCTTTCTTATCCCCTCTCCGTCGCTTCTTAATTTCGCTCACCCCTTCTTCCACTTCTTCTAATTTCTGCTTCACCTCTTTAATTTCCCGGTACGTCTCCTCAAGCTCGTCCTCTAAGGCTACCTTGACCGTTTCTATGTGCGTCCTCACCTGCCGGTCCTTCGTCTCCATTACCTCTGTCACCTCGTCCAACCTCGTTGTCAGTCCCTCACGTACCATCTGACATTGCCTCTGTGTCGCTATCAAGTCATTTTTTATGTCGTTTTGTGTCGCTTTTAACCCTCCTAGTACCGCAGTGTTCCTTTGAACCTGCCCCGTTAGTTCTTTTTGTCCCTCCGTCAGCTGTTCCACTCCCAGCGTCAACTCCTCTATACCACCTTGCAATTTTACAGTCCCCTTTCTCACCTCCTTCTCCATGCGCTCCTTACAGTGCCTCACCTCCTCACGCACTCCTCCGACCTCCTCACTCACACCTCTTCTGATCTCCTCTCCCATCACTTGCATCTCCTGCCCAGATGCCACCCTCATCTGCTCCATTTCCTCCCTGTGAGCATCCAATTTAGTTTCTACCCCCATTCTGACCCCCTCTATCTTCTGCCCCATTTGTTTAACTTCCCTTTCCGCTTGGTCCCTCATGTCCCTCAATTTGCCTTCCATACTGTTTTCTAACCCCTCTAACCCCTTTTTCATCCCTTCCATTTGATTCTCTTGAGCGGCCATTCTGTTTTCTACCCCCGTTAACCCATGTTTCACCCCTTCTATTTGATTCTCTTGAGCGGCCATTCTGTTTTCTACCCCCGTTAGCCCATGTTTCACCCCTTCTATTTGATTCTCTTGAGCGGCCATTCTGTTTTCTACCCCCGTTAACCCATGTTTCACCCCTTCTATCCCATCGTCTAACCCCTCTAATTTAGCTTCTAGCCGTTCCCCCATTTCTCCCATTTTGCCCCCCATTCTGCCCCCCAATCGCTCACTATCAGCCCTCATTTGCTCACTCTGAGCATCCATCCGGTTCCCCATTACCCCCATCATTCTGCTTTCCATTTCTTCGCTATTCTTGTCCATAAGGGCCTTCATTTGTATAAAAAAAAGGTTCAAATCCACCAGCGGCGCTGCTACGGTCGCGGGCGCGGTCGCCGTAGCCATGTGCGAGGCGCCATTTCGCGCGCCCGTAACCTCTTGCGCGAGGACGCCATTTTGCGAACCTGCCGCCCTCACTGCTTCGCTCTCCTCATGTCCCTCAATTTGGTCCTGGATCGACCCTGCCTCACTCTCCTCTACCGGAACCCAGCCGTCTTGATCTCCCATAGCGCGACTTTCAAAATTCGGGTTTTTTGTAAAACAAAATCAAATTTCGGTTACTTGTAATTTTGAGCGCGTTAAGCGCGCTTCGGGTCCGTATCTCACTCCCAGACACCAATTGTTACGGACGCGGTTTAGATGTTATTTACCGAGCGGTGGTATTGCCGCGACCGAACAGTTATTCCCCGACTAGACCCCGATTCCACCCAGACGTTGACCAAATCGCGCTATGCCAAATCAATGACAGAAAGGACACGACGACTGGGAAAGAGGAAACGACGCAAGGGGTACAGTTCTCAAGACCTCCGGAGGAGGGTATAATTACAGTGGTGGAGAAAAGGGGGTAGATTACACGGCAGAGTGAGGTAAAAGACACAGAAGAGATGGGCACTCAAATACAATCTTATCTACCCCAGACAGACCACAGACAAATGGAACAAGGCTGACTTACACAGGGATTGATGGCAGGGAGGGACAGGTAGTTCGATGGCACAAGGTGCACCTTGGCTCGGGGACAGGATAAAGCACGGTCCAGTCCAGAAGATGCGGGGAGGCCTCACAGCGCTCGGAAGGGACGTCTCTCTTGCTTCAAGCTCAGCGCGCATCTGACGTCACCTCCCTCTCCCTGCGCATGCTCAGCGGGGAGTGACACGCCCTCGGCTGGTTGGCTCCGCCCCCCTGGGGCCGGTCCTCCGCTTCCATTGGGTGCGGGGGTTACCGGGCTCCGCCCTTGACGAGGAGCTGACAGGGAGCCCCTATTTGGTAACCCCGTCGAGCACATGTTCGATGGCGGCTCGTTGGGAAGGCCTCGTGCCCTCCCAACACCCCCTACCAACCAAGCCGGAGTGAGGACGCGCACTCCCTGTGCACGCCGCTGCCGTTGCTGTTGTTGTTGTTGTTGTTGCTGCTGAACCGTGAGAAAGAGCTGCGGGGAGGTATTGGGAGGTCCTAAACTTCCTAACGGTGCCATACAATCACATTCTGGTGCAACGAAGGGTCAGAATTAATGGAAACGAGTCCTTAACTGACATAGACTAAGAATAACTAGCAAGATGTCTTATAGTTGTCTTACATGAGATGCGGTGAACCTGGCACGACATTTAATGGGGGAAATAGGGGGAGGTCGGGGCTACAGAGTGTTGTTTACAGAAAATGGGACTAGGGAATGGGGGATTGGGGATAGTTGGAAGTATTGAGGAAATAGGGGAATATTTACAAGCGGATATGGATGGATGCAAATCCCATATCCGCAACAATATATATATATATATATATATATATATATACGTATATATATATATATATATATATATATATATATATATATATATATATATATATATATATATATATATATATATATATATATATACATACTGTATATCAATGCAGGAGGAGGTATATATATACAGTCACGTGAAAAAGTAAGTACAGCCCATGTAAAGTTTTGACTTTTTCAACATATTTCAACATGCAGCTATTTGATCTTCATTTCAACAATACTGATAGATAAAGTTGATATAATATAACAAATATCATGAAACATTTACATTTTGTAGTCCATTGTATAATTTAAATAAACATAAATGCAAATTTCGCATTTCGAAAATGTAAGTACACACCTACGTTTATCACTGCTTCAAATACCTAAAATTAGAATCAGGTGCACCAGCTCAGGTGCAAATGATTAGAACATCGCCAGAAACGATCTTGCAGGAACCTGTCTTATTTAAACCTCAGACATTTAGTTTGCTTTGCTCTTTGTTGTTGAAGTGTGCGGCGTCACCATGCCGAGATCAAAAGAGCTCTCTGAAGCCTTCAGCAAGAAGGTTATAGATGCCTACGAGTCTGGAAGGGATTTTAAAAGATCTGCAAACAATTTGAAATCAATCATTCGACTGTCCGGAAGATCATCTACAAGTGGAGAAGATTCCAAACAACTGCCAACTTGTTCTGGCCAGGCCGCCCCAGCAAGTTCAGCCCAAGAGCAGACCGCAAGATGCTGAAAGAAGTCTCGAAGAACCCCAGAATGTCATCACAGGACCTACAGGTAGCTCTTGCCACTGTTGATGTCAAAGTGCACGAGTCTACCATTAGAAAGAGGCTGCACAAATTTGATCTACATCGGAGGTGTGCCAGGAGGAAACCTTTGCTGTCCAGAAAGAACATCAGGGCAAGACTAAAGTTTGCCAATGAACACCTGGGCAAAGACCAGCAAGACCAGCACTTCTGGAACAATGTGCTGTGGACAGATGAGTCAAAGGTAGAGCTATTTGGCCACAGTACCAGAAGGCATGTTTGGCGAAAACCAAAGACAGCATTTGACCACAAGAACCTGATACCAATTGTAAAGCATGGTGGTGAAAATATTATGGTTTGGGGCAGCTTTGCGACATCAGGGCCTGGGCAGCTCACCATCATAGCATCCACTATGAATTCTTCATTGTACCAGAGGGTGCTTGAGGATAATGAGAGACCATCTGTCGGAAAGTTGAAGCTCAACCGAAGGTGGACCTTGCAACATGACAATGACCCTAAACATACCAGTAAATCCACCAAGGCATGGCTGAAAAGAAAGAAATGGAGGTTTCTGGAATGGCCATGTCAAAGCCCGGATCTAAATCCCATCGAGATGTTGTGGGGGGATTTGAAACGAGCTGTGCATGAAATTGTGCATGCTGTTCAACAATTTTTTTGTTGAATAAATTATTGCAAAGTCAATTCTTCATTGTTTTTTGTTCAATTAGATCAGCTTTATCTATCGATACTGTTTAAATGAAGATCAAATATTGATATGTCCACATATGTTAAAAAGATTTTTAAAAACACTTCATGGGGTGTACTTACTTTTTCCACATGCGAAATTTGCATTTATGTTTATTTAAATTATACAATGGACTACAAAATGTAAATGTTTCATGATATTTGTTATATTATATCACCTTATTTCGAAATAAGGTGATATAATATAACATCCTTCCACCATCCTTCTAACATCCATCCTTCTACCGATCTACCGAACATTTCGAAATCCTTCTACCGACTCCTCTCTGGCCTTGCCCCCCCAGCTCTCTCTGGGCTCTGTCCCGCAAATATTCCTACAGGTCGCACAGGATCTGCCTGCAACCCTCTTATGGTTAAACTGCCAAAATCAAGACTCTCTGCTCACCTTCGCTCCTTCATTCCTCTTTTCTCCCGCCTCTGGAACAAACTCCCTCACTCTCTTCAATCCCACTCCACCCTCCAGGTCTTTAAAACAGCTGTTCACCACCATCTCTTATCTTCCCCCATCCAAAACCTTGATCTTTTCTATCCCCGATAATTTCACCCCAAATCCACTTTTGAAATACCAACTTCTGACCTGGAAGTCCTTGGTGTCCTTGTGTTTTATACTTCTCCCACCCCCACCCCCCCCCCCCCACCCCTTCCCACGCCTCCTCCCCCCGAGCCCTCTCCCTCCCTCTCCCTGCCTCTCCCTGCTCTCAAATGTTGTGTGCTCTCAAGTGTTTGTGTGCTTCCCATTCTATTGTCTTCCGCTCCCTCTTTTTATATATTTTGTTTGTCTGGTTGATTTGTTTGTGAAGTAAATGTCAGCTCTTTCACGAGCCTCGATTCAGTATACAAAAAAAAAAAAAAACCCAAAAAAAAAACCTGTATCTATCAATATTGTTCAAATGAAGATCAAATAGCTGTATGTTGAAATATGTTGAAAAAGTCAAAACTTTACATGGGGTGTACTTACTTTTTCACGTGACTATATATATATATATATATATATATATATATATATATATATATATATATATATATATATAGATATATATATATATATATATATATATATATATATATATATATAGATATATATATATATATATATATATATATATATATATATATATATATATATATATATATATATATACTAGCAGAAGTACCGGCATTGCCGGGTGGGGAAGGGGAGGGGGGGGCGGGGAGGGGGAGGGGAGGGGAGGGTGGAGGGGAGGGGGGAGGATAGGGGAGGGGAGGGGAGGGGAGGGGAGGGGAGGGGGGAGGGGAGGGGAGGGGGTAGTGGAGGGGAGGGGAGGGGGTGGGGGAGGGGAGGGGGGGTGGGGGAGGGGAGGGGTGGGGAGGGGAGGGGGTGGGGAGGGGAGGGAGGGGGTGGGAGGGGAGGGGAGGGGAACGGGGGGAGGGGAGAAGAGGGGGGAGGGGAGAAGAGGGGGGAGGGGCGAAAGAGGGGGAGGGGGAGGGGGAGGGGGGAGAGGGGGAGGGGAGGGGGAGGGGAGGGGGATGGAGGGGGAGGGGGAGGGGAGGGGGATGGGAGGGGAGGGGGAGGGGGAGGGGGAGGGGAGGGGGAGGGGGAGGGGAGGTGGAGGGGGGAGAGGTGGAGAAGAGGGGGAGGGGTGAGAGGTGGAGAAGAGGGGGAGGGGAGAGGGGAGAAGAGGGGGAGAGGGGAGAAGAGGGGAGAGGGGAGAAGAGGGGGAGAGGGGAGAAGAGGGGGAGAGGGGAGAAGAGGGGGAGGGGGAGAGGGGAGAAGAGGGGGAGAGGGGAGAAGAGGGGGGGTGGGAGGGATGGGAGGGGAGGGTGAGAGATGGGGGAGGGGTGAGGGGGGAGGGGGAGGGGGGAGGGGAGAGGTGGAGAAGAGGGGAGGGAGGGAGAGGTGAGAAGAGGGGGAGGGGGGAGAGGTGGAGAAGAGGGGGAGGGGGAGAGGGGAGAAGAGGGGGAGAGGGGAGAAGAGGGGGAGGGGAGAGGGGAAGAAGAGGGGGAGGGGGAGAGGGGAGAAGAGGGGGGGAGAGGGGAGAAGAGGGGGGTGGGAGGGATGGGAGGGGGGAGGTGGGGGAGGGTGAGAGATGGGGGGGTGAGGGGGAGGGGGAGAGGTGTAGAAGAGGGGGAGGGGGAGGGGGAGAGGTGGAGAAGAGGGGGAGGGGGGGGGAGAGGTGGAGAAGAGGGGAGGGGAGAGGGGAGAAGAGGGGGAGAGGGGAGAAGAGGGGGAGAGGGGAGAGG
Organism: Myxine glutinosa; assembly: GCF_964187855.1. Classification (NCBI taxonomy): domain Eukaryota; kingdom Metazoa; phylum Chordata; class Myxini; order Myxiniformes; family Myxinidae; genus Myxine; species Myxine glutinosa. The sequence continues at coordinate 1,390 of NW_027618078.1, read as the reverse complement.
AGGGGGAGGGGGAGAGGGGAGAAGAGGGGGAGGGGGGAGGGGGAGAGGGGAGAAGAGGGGGCGGAGAGGGGGAGAAGAGGGGGGTGGGAGGGGGGAGGGGAGGGTGAGAGATGGGGGAGGGTGAGGGGGGAGGGGGGAGGGGAGGGGGAGAGGTGGAGAAGAGGGGGAGGGGGAGAGGGGAGAAGAGGGGGCGGGGGAGAGGGGAGAAGAGGGGGAGGGGGAGAGGGGAGAAGAGGGGGGGAGAGGGGAGAAGAGGGGGGTGGGAGGGATGGGAGGGTGAGAGATGGGAGGGTGAGAGATGGGAGGGTGAGAGATGGGAGGGTGAGGGGGGAGGGGGGGAGGAGGAGGGGGGAGGGGGGAGGAGGAGGGGGGAGGGGGGAGGAGGAGGGGGGAGGGGGAAGGAGATGGGCCAGTCCAACAATGACGTTGCAGTTCTCATGGTCGGAGAGCAGCACAACAATCGCGACATCGTCCTGCATCTTCGCAAGAGCACGAAGCGGATTTTGGAGACTCACCGATCCTGTGACCCACGCCCTCCAGTACCGGCGTTGCCGGGCGGGGGAAGGGAGACCCGTACTTTCCCAGCCCGTACATTCGCCCTCTCGACTCAAGCTCGTATTCGATTCGTATTCGAAATCGAAAGGGGAAAGGGGAAATCCTTTGTATTCGAATTCGTAAACACGAAATATGAATTAAAATTTAATTCATATCGCACAAAATCGACACAAAACACGATCGCATAAAGGTGAAAAAACGCAATTGCTTTTCGCCCTGAATTACGTGCAAACGTGTGACGTGTGACGGGAAGGAACATCACGTGATCGCTCTGAGCGAATCAGCGAGCTGCTCGCACTGGCTGAGATTAGCGGGTACTTCGCTGAAATGCGCTGAGGTAAATATGAATAAAAAATATGGATCTCGTCAAATATGGTCTCGGCCATGTTCGTCCCAGGCTCAATGGCCATGTCTATGCCAAATATCAAGCACGTGAGCCTCTCCGTTTCGGAGTCTATCGGTAACATAACACACACACACAATGACACAAACTGTGTTTTATATATATATATATTGCAGGAGGGGGTGGTGGTCGATTGTGAGGGATCTGAGTGATGTTTAGTTGTTGTAGGAGGAGGTGGTGGTCGATTCCAAGGGATCTGAGTGATATATAGTATTGTAGGAGGGTGTGGTGGTCGATTCCAAGGGATCTGAGTGATATATAGTATTGTAGGAGGAGGTGGTGGTCGATTCCAAGGGATCTGAGTGATATCTAGTATTGTAGGAGGAGGTGGTGGTCGATTCCAAGGGATCTGAGTGATATCTAGTATTGTAGGAGAAGGTGGTGGTCGATTCCAAGGATCTGAGTGATATATAGTATTGTAGGAGGAGGTGG
>NW_027618077.1:0-86416 GCF_964187855.1 Myxine glutinosa | reverse complement strand
AAAAGAAAATTCACCACCTTCCACCTTCTTTTTCCTTGTTTTGTAGATTGCCATTTTGCCTTCAGCAACCAAAAAGTTCGCTAAAGCAGTTTCAGACTTATGCACAGCAGAAATAGGATAACCACAAATAAATTCAACAAAAGAAAAAGGAAGCCCCATTTTCAAAATATTGGCATGCAAGAACTTAAACAAAGGAACAAGTCTTCTGCACCCAACATACGCATGATAAAGCGTTTCATGACTTTCACAAAAGGGGCACACTTCAGAAATGTCATTTGAAAATTTGTGCAACAAAATGTTATGAGGAAGAATCCAATGCGCAAGTCTCCATTGCAGGTCACCCGTACGCTTGGAGATTGGGGGTGCATATAGACTGCGCCACACAGGAGTAATAGGTGAAGGAGCTGACAGGTGCTCTCTCCACTGAACTCCAAAAGGGCCTTTTACAAAATCGGCAAAAATAAAGCGCACACAACATTCATGCAACGCCCCTTTCTCAATGGAGCTAAGGGGTACAAATTTTCCATTAAAATTCAAAAGCAAAACAGGGAAAGCGTATTGGTCAAGCAAACCCACAGGCTCAAACAGGCTCCTGAACTCTACTCCAAGATTATTTGCTGCTCTTGAGACAGCAAAAAAAATCTGGCCAATAATCCTAATGGACCTGAAACCAGAGCTGGCAGAAATTTCGTGAGCAGACTTCCATCTTTCTCTTTGAAAGTCCAACAAATTATGGACAGAGAGAAGATCTGACCCCACAAAGTACTGGACAAAAGTCCTGGAAGAAGGAATGGCTGAGAAAAGGTGGTTGTAGAAGATAGGTTCGTTGAGGAATGTCGAGGTGGTAATGGAACCGGCCTCACGACGCAACGACAAGGCTTGCCAGGCCTTGATCACACTCTGCATGTACAGCGGAAGTGATGAGACATCGATCTTTGGGAGATCAAGCAAAAACAGTTCGCGACCATATCCCAGCCGACCTGCTTGCTTTAGCAAACACAAGGTTAAACTCTCCCAATGCATGGGGCTGTAAAGAAACTTCTTCACAAAAAGGAGGCGGAAAGTCATGAGCCTGCTGTTGACATCAACGAGCCCTTGACCCCCCTCGTTACGTGGCAGGCTGAGCACGCCTGGTCGGAGCCAGTGTTTACCACCCCAGAAAAAATCAATTAAATGTTTCTGGATGGTTTTGATGAGCCATTTTGGTGGCTGTAAGACCATAAACCTGTGCCACAGGGTAGAAGTGACCAAGTTATTAATCACCAATGCTCTTCCATGGTAGGATAGATTGCAAAGAAGCCCTTTCCATTTTTGTAGCTTGGAATGCACTTTCTCAATTAATCCGTCCCAGTTTTTTTGAATGCGTCGGGAATCACCGAGGTGCACGCCCAAATGGTAAACGCCATCATTCTTCCAGGACAAATTTCCTGGCAGTGGCGGGAAAGCAAAACCTGAAGGTAGTCCAAAGAAGGTGGCACAACTCTTTGACCAGTTCACCTTGGCCGAACAAGCAAGACTATAATTATTGAGAGCTCTGATTAACTCGGATACATCATCTTGAGACTGTATTGTAGTGCAGATGTCGTCTGCATATGCTACAACTTTTATAGGGGGGGCATTAGGGGAAACGGAGAAACCCAAAAATTTCTCGCGAAACCGAACTAAAAGAGGCTCAATGGCAAGAATATATAGGAGGCCAGACAAGGGACATCCCTGCCTTATACCCCTTGAAACAGAAAAAGGAGAAATCAGTTCATTATTGACTTTCACCAAACTATAAATATTATGATATAATAACTGGATGCATGATATAAAGGTGGGACCAAACCCAAAACCCTTCAGAACAGCAAATAAATATTTGTGATCTACACTATCAAAAGCATGTTCTTGGTCTATAAAGACGAGGCCTGTGCTCTTGCGTAGGCAGTCACACACGTCAGAAATGTCACGAACAGCACCAAGATTGTCATATATTGATCGTCCAGGCACGCAACAAGTTTGATCGGGGTGGACAAGCGAGTGGACGACGGATTTTAAGCGTGAGGCAAGGACTTTGGAGAATATTTTGTAGTCGGTGCACAGTAGTGAGACTGGACGCCAATTCCGAAGTAGCTGAGTGTCCCCTTTCTTTGGTAGCAAGGACACAACTGCTCGTCTGCAACTTAGGGGGAGCTCCCCAACTTGTAAACTTTCTTGGAGCACTTCCAAAAGCTCAGTTCCAATAATGTCCCAAAAAGCTTCATAGAATTCACGAGGAATGCCATCCAGTCCAGGAGATTTACCAGTTGGTACACCGAAAAGCGCGCACCTCAATTCCCCCAGGGTAATAGTGCTCTCCAGCGAGACTCGCTGCGATTCACACAACTTGGGCAATGGTTCAACAAAGGTATGTGCAACATCTAAATCAACTTCTTTAGCACACAAAAGAGAGGGAAAATAATCACTTACTAACCTTCTAATAGTTTTAGGTTGACTTACAATCCCACCATCTGGTGATTGCAATGATAGCATCTGCTGTTGTGCTTTATTCTTATTCTCCAAGGAGAAGAAATACTTAGAAGGAGAGTCGAGAAGTTTTAAGTTTTTCATTCTTAGCCGAACCAAAGCCCCTTGTGCCCGTTCTTTAACAAGGCGATGAAGCAGCTCCCTCTTGCTTACAAAATCTTTATATTCTTTTGTGCTGCTACTCAACTTGGTAGGATTTGCTTGCAGTTCTAGAATCTCTTTTTCAAGTTTAGAAATCTTAAAAAGATTATCCCTCGAGTGATAGAGATTATATTGTTTACAAAAAATTTTGATATGGGTTTTTGCAATATCCCACCATTGCCTCCTGCTCTGGAAAGTGTTTTTCCTAGCATGGAGAGACTCCCAAAAATCTCTGAATGCATTACAAAAATGCGGTTCTTCAAGCAGTTCCACATTGAGGGCCCAATAGGCACTCGTACGAGGGGCGGAGGGAAAAATCAATTTTAGAGAAACCAAATGATGATCCGAAAAACCAGAGGGAAAAATCGCCGTTGACAAAATCAAATTCCGAAACCCATTATCGATATAAAATTTATCTAACCGAGCAAAGGAAACTCTGTTATTAGAGGCTTGGCACCATGAAAATTGCTTAACCCCAGGGTGCTGTAATCTCCACCCATCAACCAGGTGATATTTTACTAGTAGAGCCGCCAAATGTTTTGCACTCTCAGGGTGAGGTTCTATGCCATTACGGTCCAAAGATGGCTCTAAGGTACAATTGAAATCACCAGCTAGGCCGACAAGACCACCAAAATCAATTTGGGCTAAACAATTATCAAGAAGGGAAAAAAATTCTTTTCTTTGAGAAGGGTCACTTGGGACATAGGCATTCAACAATGTGATCTTATGGCCTCCATAAGAAAAAACAACAAAGGCCAAATGACCTCGCCTGACTTCATGAAATGCTATTTGGCTGGATGAGATTCCTGGTCGAAACCAGAAAGCGACTCCAGCTCTAGGACAATCAAATGAACTGAAAAACCAAGAACCTCTTATTGTATTCTGCCATTCGGCTGAACAGGTATCCCCACAACGTACATCTTGCAGAAAGGCGATGTCTACATGCCTTTGCTCCAATAATACCCGTAAATGTGTCTTCCGTATAGGGGCACGGCCCCCGTTTATGTTTATACTCGCAATAGATAAAACCATAACGAGTTTTAAGACTTTATCAAGTGGCAGATCATCGAAGTTCTTTCCTTGCTACGGAAACAAATTTTTTCAGTCTGTACACCTGCGACTCGTTAGCACCATAGGCTGTCGGATCGCTTATGATGCGAGATGCAGTGACTTGGAACTTGTCCAATTGTGGGAAAAAATCAACAAGTTTTATCTTTTTCCGAAAAGTATTATGAAGGAATTTAATTACTTCGGTAGGAGAGGGGGCATCTAAGTCCTCGCAGTCCTGTGAATCCCCAGCTGCACCCCCTATCTCATTAGGATCCAAACTCGAACACGTGTCGTCCGAATCGCACGACTCCTGCTCGATAACGCGGTCCTTTACCTGTACAGGTGCATCGGACACTGGCATTGGCTTAACGAAAATCAATTCGTCAGGTAACGGATCATTCTCCGCAACCTTAGTTACCTCTTCAGAGGTTTCTGGAGTACCAGGTACACCTATTGTTTGACTGCCATGCCTAAGCTCATCATTTACTGATGTACAGTCTGCAGAAGGTTTACCTCCACTTGGAGCATCACGAGACAAGACGTGTTGCTGCTCCATAGCCTCCTCCTCACCAGGAGGAGGAGGACCGGACTCAGCACCGAGGAGGTTCGGACTACCCTCATTCCTATTGAGTGAGACCCTCTTCACAGCGACTGCTTCAGCATATGAAACAGGCTCGACTGTACCTGAACCTTGGTGCCTTCGTTTTCCTCGTGTAACAACACAAAAGCCGCTCGTATCCTCGGTTTGATTTTCAGCAGTTTCACCTGGCTCTGTGGGAGCCTCGTTACCTGGCACAGGTTCACTTTCCTTTTCAGACTCCCCCCTTGGCTGTTCGGGCACGCTACTGGGACATTCGTTTTTAACATGTCCGTGCTGACCACATTTAAAACATACCAAGGTCTGTGACGTAGCAAACACCCGGTATGTATAGTCGTCGTGTTTAATTTTCAACATCACCTCCAAATTGCGAATTCCCGGCTTTAAAATAATAAATAATTGACGCCTGAAGGACAGGACATGTTTTATCTGCTGATCCTTAAATCGAACAGGAATGAAAGTTATTTTCGACACGACGTTACCATACTGCTCCAAAGCAGTCTTAATCTGCTCGTGTCGGATAAAAGGCGGAATATTAGACACAATCACTTTCACCGAAGGTGCATCCAACGGTGAAACAAACACGAAGATATCCGGCTCGACAGTCAAACCGGTTTCGACGAGCTGCGTCACCATTTCCTCTTTCGAGACGAAGATGACGACGCGCTGATTCATCCTCGAAGCAGCAATTACATTGTGCGTACCGATACATTTACCGACACACAACACGATCTGCTCCACCGTCACCTCGGAAGGTGGTGTGCACGACAAACCATTTTTCCGACTCAACTTTTCCAAACCGGAAAAATCCTCGATGTTCGCCATGGCCACGGGCGTGGGGAAACACTCGATACCGTGAAGCAAACAAGCAACGCGGGATCGAGTGCGCTCTCTCACTCTCAAACTCGCAAGAAATGAAACGTATAGATAAAAGAGTAAAGAACAGAGCGGGAGAAAGGCGGCGCTACCACACGGCGTGCACCACGAGAAACGCCGCGCAGCAACGTTCTCTGATTACACACGTGCGGCCGCACCTGAGAGAGAGAGAGAGAGAGAGAGAGAGAGAGAGAGAGAGAGAGAGAGAGAGAGAGAGACTTTTGACTTTTGTGCCCTTTTATTATAAAAATACAAGCAATTCCACAAAGCGGTTGTAAGCAAAGCAACCAGTTTAAAGAAACATTCCGTAAGGATCATGAATTCACCAAAAGGAGCAAAGGATATTTAAAGGAAACCAGCAAGTATAAAAATTTTACAAACCAAAGGTGAAGACACAAACAAAACCACAAACAATTTCAAAGGAAATGCTCATGCAAGAGCTATGACCACATCAAGAGCAAAATTAAGCATTTAATTAAATTAAGCGAAACATTGAGAGAGGGAGAGAGAGGGAGAAAGGGAGAGAGAGAGAGAGAGAGAGAGAGAGGGAGAGAGAGAGAGAGGGAGAGAGAGAGAGAGACAGAGAGATTTCATTCCTTTTTTTGAAGGAAAAAACCTTTTCCACCAATGCAGACAGGTAAAACAAAAAATATTTACAGGTCATGAGAGCATTTCTACAAATACAGACAGTGAGAAAAAGAAAACCATGGTTACAAATCAAAACAGACAGCAAATAAAGTTGATATATACAGTCATAAAAGGGTACCATTTCGAAGCATTTCACATTACACCAAATAAGAGAGCAATGCTATATTACAAGTTTAATGTAAGGACTCCGTCAGTTAAACTGCACAAGGAACGCCGAACACACCATCGTTTCTGGAAGTCCCCACAGTTATCAAAAGACAATTCCAGGTTCAGCCGAGACGACACCAATGACCTAAGAAAGACTACAGCGTCATCCACTGGAACAACACTGTTCCGGATTTTCCTTTTCCTGGACACATATATAGCAAGTTTTGCCTCAGAAATTAAAAAGTTGGCTAAAAAACATTCGTGCCTACATCTGCGTTTAATACTAAAACCAAATATAAAAACACAGTGTGTAAAAACCAACCCCAACCCTTGAATGACATGCGATAAAACAGTAAAAAGTGGTGTCAATCTTGGGCATCCAACAAAGGCATGAAAAAGAGTTTCCTGGGCATCACAAAAAGGGCACTTTTCAAGGACATGTGGACACATTCGGTGTATCAAAACGTTTGAGGGTAAAATGTGATGTGCCAATCGCCACTGCAAGTCTCCGGAGCGTTTGGCAATGGGTATCTTGTACATAACAAGCCAGTTTATCGAAGTAGAATGAGTAGTCTGGAGCATTCTCCTCCAGTGCGCTTGTGGTTCTGCAGGTCTATCAGAAACAAGGGTTTTGACACACATGCCATAAACAGAGGATTTTTCCATCAACTTAAAGGAGGTGAAACCTTGAAAAGGAAGCAAAAGCTCTGGAAAGGGGTGTTGGGATGAGAGAGGGCCAGCTTCCACCTGTGGAGCCCATTTTAGCTTGGTTTGCTTGAAAAAGCGCAGAATCACAGAGAATATCCTCCCAATGACCCGAATGGACCTAACTCCAGTGGCAACAGCGACGTCAGCAGCTGGTTTCCACTTGTAAGGAGGAGGGGTTCTAAAATCTTTAACCTTGGTGCATCCAGCATCAATAAACTTTTGCATAAAAGTACGATCACTGCAGACCCCTTCAAAAATGGGGTTTAAAAAAATTGGCTCGTTTAAGAACATTTCAAGGGAATAATTACTGTTATCACGGCGAACGGTAACCGCCTGCCATGCCTCCAGCACACTCCTGTAGAACAGGGGGACTGATGCCATATCGACTTTCTTGCTGCCAATAAGGAACAGCTCCTGATCGTAGCCGAGTCTCCCTGCCTGCCGAAGCAGGCAGTGAGCCAATGCCTTCCACGGGACGTCTGTGTACAGCAGTCGACGAAGCGACAGGAGGCGAAAAGCCATAACTTTACTGGTAATGGCAATCAGACCCTGTCCTCCTTCAGCAACGGGTAGGTTTAACACACCAGGTTTGAGCCAGTGCTTCCCCCCCCAAAAGAAGTCAATAAAAATAGATTGCAGTTTTTTAAGAATAAAATCCGGGGGCTGCAGTGCCATAAAAACGTGCCAAAGCATCGATGCTGCAAGGTTATTTATAATGAGGGTTCGGCCCCGATAGGAGAGTTGGCAGAGTAAGCCCTTCCATTTTAGCAGCCGCCTCTCAGTTTTAATTATGAGAGATTCCCAGTTTCTCAAAATGAAGTTTTCGGTACCAAGAAAGACACCAAGGTAAAGAACGCCATCCCATGCCCATTCGAGTTGCTCCGGCAGAGTCGGAGGAGTGGCGCCATTTTGCGGACCAAGGTAGAGAGCTCTGCTCTTTTTCCAATTCACTTTTGCCGAACTTGCCAAACTGAATTCATGGACGCATTGGACCAAGGCCAAGACGTCCTCATCCGAGTGAACGATTGCACAAAGATCGTCTGCATAAGCAATCACCTTGAACGGGTTCGCAGTTGGTTGAGGAACGAAACCAGGAAGACGTGCGCGCAAACGAACGAGCAAAGGCTCAATCGCGAGGGAGTACAGGAGGCCGGAAAGAGGGCAACCTTGACGAATGCCTCTACTAGCCGGGAAAGGCTGACATAAAATGTTGTTAACTTTTGCTAAACTAAAAATGTTATTATACAGTAGCTGTACGTGAGAGATAAAAAATTCACCAAAACCAAACCCCCGTAAAACAGAGAAAAGATAAAAGTGATCGATGGCATCGAAGGCCTTTTCTTGATCGAGGAACACCAGACCAACATTTCTTTGTTCGAGAGAGCAGATATCAATCATGTCACGTACAATAAAGATACTGTCGTGAATTGACCTTTTAGGGACACAGTAAGATTGATCTGGGTGTATGATCTCCCCAATCACGACTCTGAGCCGGTTGGTGAGAGCCTTGGAAAAGATTTTATAATCCACGCATAGCAAGGATATCGGACGCCAATTTTCCACCCGATGCAGATCTCCCTTCTTGGGTATTAGGGCAAGCACCGCTCTACGGCAGCTGAGTGGCAGTTGGTTGAGTCGTAAACTGTCAGAAAATATTTCCAACAGTTCCGTCCCAAAGAGATCCCAGAAAGCTTTGTAGAACTCTACGGGGAGTCCATCCAAGCCAGAGGCTTTTCCATTCGGCAAGGCTTGTAGTGCAACAAACAGTTCCTCCATAGTTATCTTTCTGTCCAGCTCTTGACGTGCAGTAGCTGACAAGGTGGGCAAGGACGCGGTTAAAGAATGCACCATTTCGTCATCAATGTCTTTCCTACAATACAGATCAGAGAAGTAATCTTTAACCAGGGTTCTAATGCCCTTGTGATCCTTTATCATATTGCCCTGCACAGTCCGTAACAAGGTGAGCTGCTCGCTACCCTTTGAAGTGTGTTCAAGTCGAAAGAAGAAACTAGAAGGCACGTCCAGATGACGCAAATTCTCCACACGGAGACGAACCATGGCACCTCTAGCTTGTTTTACACATAGCCTGTTGAGAATAGCTTTCTTTTTGGCCAATGAAAGATTCGTTTCCATTGTGTTGGAAGGTGACAGATGGCTTTGCAAAGCTAAAATTTCTTTTTCAATAACACTTTTAAAGAGAGACTCATCTTTTGTACAAAAGAATCTATACTGCTGACAAAAGGTTTTAATTTGCACCTTGGCATTATCCCACCATTGATTGAGGGAAGAAAAAGAAGGTTTCCGCAAAAGCAGTGTACCCCAGAAAACCCGGAAGGCTTTAAGGAAAGCTTGATCCTCTAAAAGGTCCACATTAAAAATCCAATGTGCAGCTCCATAGTTCCGTATCGGAGAGAGAAGAGAAAAGGTGACCATGTGATGATCGGAGAAACCGATTGGTAAAATTTGCACATTGCCCATCATGTTAAGAAAGTTACTATTTATGTAAACACGATCTAGCCGAGCGAAGGAAAGCCGACCGTCAAGACAGCGACACCATGTATACTGGCGTATGAGGGGGTTGTGAAGTCTCCACGCATCAACGAAAGAGAATTTAGATAAAACCCTTGCCAGTGGGATGGTACTAGCTAGATGAGGTTCTTTACCGTTCCGGTCCATGGCAGAGTCTAGAGTACAATTAAAATCCCCACTCAAGCAAACAAGATTATTAAAATCTGCATGAGTGAGTGATGTTTCTAACTGTGTGAAGAAGGTGACCCTGTCAGTGCTGTCACTGGGTGAGTAGACATTAAAAAGTGTGTGCCTGTAACCATTGAAGGTGAAAGACACAGAAATTAGATACCCCTTAATTATGTCTTCAAAAACAATGTCAGTTTGGAGGAAAAAAGAAGATGAGAAGAATATAGCTACCCCGGCTCTAGGGCAAGCCAAGCTACTGAAAAACCATTGGCCGTTCATCAACCTTCGCCATTGGCTTTCGCACGAAGGACTGCATCTCGTCTCCTGTAAAAGCATGACATCAATATGCTTTTCCTCAGTGAGTAATTTCACCTGGGTCTTGCGCAATGGGGACCGCCCCCCATTGATATTCAAGGTAGCTACAGAAAAGGTCATGTGAAGAAGAAGGGGAAGGGGTTATATAGCGGAAGGTTGGTCTACTTGTAGCTCTTCCTTCGCTTTGACGATGTACTTCTTGAGGCGGAATACTTCTCGTTCCCCAACTCCGAACTGGCTGGACTTCAGGACGAGATATTTCGCGGATGTTATGAAGATTTTTAGGTCTGGAAAGAAATCTTTCACCTTTACTCGCCTCTTCCGAAAAGTGTCTTTCAGGAATTTTAGAATTTCTGCAGGTGTGATGCCCGGGTCACCCTCCGGCCCATGAGACAACAACACTTCGTTCCAAGCCTCGATGCTGATGCCAGACGTGAGGGATGAGGCTCCATCGGAGTCATAGTCCAATTGATCAGCGTGAGTCTCACCCTCTAACGATAAAGCAGGTGCCGGTGCAGCAGATGCTGTGTGTGCCATCCCCTGAATGTCTGCAGGTTTTGGACACGTCTGCAAATCAGACAATGATGCAACAGGTGTTGCGAGATTCACCTCTTCATGACCCGCTATGGTCATGCCACGCTCCGGAATTATATGAGGCGTTTCAACGACAGAACTTGTATATGTCTTGAGGGCACAGCCTGGGACATCCTGAGGCACAACCTCCTCAGGTGCGTCATGCCCAGCTGATACAGAAACTGCGCATTCCATGTCTGCGCAGCCCGGGACATTCTGAGGCACGACCTCCTCAGGTGCCTCATGCCCCGCACGGACAGAAACTGTACATTCCGCACAGCCCTGGACATTCTGAGGCACGACCTCCTCAGGTGCCTCACGCCCCGCACAGACAGAGACTGTACATTCTATGTCAGCACAGCCCGGGGCATTCTGAGGCACGACCTCTTCAGGTGCCTCATGCCCCGCACAGACAGAAACTGTGCATTCCATGTCCGCACAGCCCAGGCCATTCTGAGGCACGACCTCCTCAGGTTCCTCACGCCCCGCAGAGGCGGAGGCTAAAATGGGCTCTGTAGGTCCATTATTGTCATCACAAGCAGCTCTTTCACTCTGATTCATTAATTCTTTATCATCATCAGGAGTTAGAGATGCAAATCTATTGTGTAAGGCTATGCCGGTAACACAAGGAGCCACCTCAGTGAGGGGTCCATTGTCGCTTCCAGTCAACACAATCTTTTTTGAATCCCTCGTTGCTGCTTCGTCATTATTGTTCGGCCGTTTGTGCTTCTTCCGAGCAGTAACAACAGTGAAACCTTCATCATTCACGGAGGAATCCCTCACTGCTGCTGTCGATGTCGACGGCTGATTGTCCACAGCATTACCAGGTTCTGCCTGTTTAGGCGTGCCCACGGGGACAGTTACCTTCGTACAGGTATCTCTCGCTGCTGCTGTCGATGTCGACGGCTGATTGTCCACAGCATTACCAGGTGCCGCCTGTTTAGGCGTGCCCACGGGGACAGTTACCTTCGTACAGGTATCTCTCACTGCTGCTGTCGATGTCGACGGCTGATTGTCCACAGCATTACCCGGTGCCGCCTGTTTAGGCGTGCCCACGGGGACAGTTACCTTCGTGCAGGCACCTTTAACATGTCCGTGTTGCCCGCAAATGAAACAGGTCGTCGTTTCGGTCGACACATATATTTGATAGTTATGACCATTGAGCGACAGCGTCATGGTCGCATTAAGCGTCTGAGCGTTGTCTTTGAGGATAATATAACAATGACGCCGGAAGGTCATGACATGTCGGAGCGAGGCGTCTGCTCGAAGTCGCAGGGGGATCATCGATATCCGGGACACGACGGTGCCGAAACGATTAAGCGAAGAGACAATGTGCTCGCTCTTTATAAACGGCGGTAAGTTCGACAAAATGATTCGGACCGCCGGTGTGTCCATCGGACTAACACTTAAATAAATGCCCTGGGATAAGGACAAACCGTGTTCCACCACCTCATTAACGAGGTGTTCCTTTGATACAAAAACCACGATTCTGTGGTTCATCCTGGAGGCAGCGAGGACATTATCCAGGCCGACAATGTTACCAATACTGGTTACCACGTCCTCGACGCTCACTCCGTCAGGCGGGCAAGCAATAAGCCCGTGTTTGCGAGTCAATGACTCATACCTGCTATTGTGCAAACGAACGTTCGCCATAGCTAAAAAATAAATGAAACGAAAGAAACGGTTTCAAAATCAAACAAAAGAGAACCTGTCGCGAGCAAAACCTGCAGGCGAAGGTAAAATGAAAAGAAATAGAATAAGGGAGCCGATAAACGACGATGATGAAGAACACGGCAAGCAGAGCACAGGCCCGAAGAACACAAGGTCCTTTAGGACTCGCACCAAACTCACCGTGCGCGCTCTCTTTCTCTCTCTTGTCTCAACAAAGAAGGAAAACACGGGGAAAACTTCACAAGCACGTACAAGTACACAGAGGGAGTGAAATGGGGGATGGGAAAGGCAAACAACACAACACAGTACTCACAGCTCCTCACACACAGCAGCCATGATTGTCACACCCACGCACGACTCACCAACGACCAGCAGGGGGCGCGAGAGAGAGAGAGAGAGAGAGAGAGAGAGAGAGAGAGAGAGAGAGAGAGAGAGAGAGAGAGAGAGAGAGAGAGAGAGAGAGAGAGAGAGAGAGAGAGAGAGAGAGAGAGACTTTGACTTTTAAGCTCTTTTTATTATAAAAGTATAAAACAAGAATACCACCAAAAGCAATCAATCAGGGCAATCAGTAAAATCATAGCAATCCCGAAAGGAAAAAAAACAAACGGTGCACTGCAAACCCAGCAACAGAAAGGTGCAAATGCCAGAAAAAAACAGCACACGATAAGAAACACCCGCACTGTATGGGACGTCCCCACACGACTGACAGCAAACACAAACGAGGGAGATTAATCACGAAAATAACACGTCCCGTCGTTCAAAATATACGCGGAGATCGGGCTTATCTGTCTTTGTCGTCTTGTATTGTTGGTGTCCAGCACCGCTCCTTCCGGCCCGATCGCACACCACGAGGCCCCTCGCTCCAATCACCACGCGTCCGACGCAGGCCAGCGGCTCCACTTGACCAGGGACAGGAAGGACTCCTTTCAACTCCACTCGACTCGACGACGCGGGAGTGCTGGCAGCCAAGTGCCAACGAACTGCTCAGTGCCAACTGGGTGTGCTCTCGTGTGTCTCCTGCGACTCCCTACAACCCGAACTGCACTCGAACTGCGACTGGAATGGCGTGTCCTCTCCAACTCTCCACCACCGCTCAACTCTCTGGTGCCTGCCTGCGTCTGCCAGTGCCTGCCACGAACTCAACTCAACTCAACTCCTGAAATGGCGTCCGACCGTCGCCTATATTGGTGGCCGATGACGTCACATTGCGCACTCCTCAGCCAATCAAAGCCTCCCGCGACTCCTGACATCTCCCGTCCGTGACCCCGCGGTCCTGGCATAACACGTGCCGGCCAGGTTTGTAGGCCTTTTGAGGTGTACACGGTGGCGGCCAATTGTGGTGGTGTTTTTGACATGGCATGAGCAGCAAGAGTATCTATAGGTCTTGTGTGAAACTTCTTCTTGGGGACCCACCTCTAGCTGGGGTTACCCGGTGGAAAGGACTCTTGCCTCCCGGTCCCCCCTCTGAGCCTTTATGGGATACAATGTATGCTGGACTTATTTCTAAAAGAACAGGTGACCTTCAGTGGCGTTTGGCCCACTGGATTGTTCCTTCCAATGCTGTCATCCGTTTTTTTTCCCCCATTTCCGGCTGTTGCCCCTTTTGTCCGGCGAGGGAAGATTTGCTTCATGCTTTCATTAATTGTGAAAGACTTTCTCCTTTGTTTCATTGGTTAAATTTTATTTCCCATAGATTGCAGGTTACCTTTTCTTTGAAAGCTTACATCTTTGGCTTTCCTCCCAAAAAGGGAACCACATCCATTGTATTCGGGTTCCTAACCGCTACTGCTAAACTGGCCGTATACCTGTCGCGGAAGGCGAAGCTGGGCGGCAGACCCATGCAGGAATGCAGTATCATGGTGTTCTTTAGTTCATTGGTGTCAGCAAGGCTCAAGCTTGAATTTGGCTGTGTCCAAACGGCAAACGACCTTGCTAATTTTGTTGCGACTTGGTGTGTTGGAGGGATTTGTGAGGTCCAGGAAAACAAATTGTTAATCTCCGAGAGAGAGAGAGAGAGAGAGAGAGAGAGAGAGAGAGGGAGAAAGAGAAAGAGAAAGAGAGAGATTTGAATTTTAGGGTCTTTTATTACAAAAGTATAATAGAAAAACAAGTATTACAATAGCAGTCAACAAAAGTAATTAAATCAAGGAACAGAAAGACATGAGATTAATTAGAGCAGCAAAAGAAGTTCATCTCCCTCCACCTTACACAGGACTTCAGCTTTGCACCATTTTTGAACAAAGTGATTAACCCGAGAAGTCTCTCGGTAAAAGTGAAATTCAGTTTTAAGACGGGCAAACACAAAGCCTTCGAAGGCCAACAAAACACTGCATTCCTGTGAACTTATCCCGGAAACCCTTCTCTCCCGTGTAATATATATCGCGAGTTTCGCCTCAGCAAGCAAGAAATTAACAATTTGAGATCCGACATTCTCATTAGATACAGGCATGCAGTACACAAAATGATAGAAGGAAAAACAAAAACCGAAATTCCGGAAAGTATATTGCAGGAGTTGAAAAAGTGGAGCCAGCCTTTGGCATCCGACATATGTGTGGAAAGTGTCCTCGAGTGATGGAAAAAAGGGCATTCATCAGATAACACGAGGTTCATTCTTTTGAGAAACACGTTGGAAGGCAAGGAATAGTGTGCAAGCCTCCACTGTATGTCTCCGGCACGTTTAGACACAGGTGACGTGCACATCGAGGACCAGGTAGGAGAAGATGGAGCCCCTGCAGGCAGAAGATCTTTCCAGTGGGTGGTCAGTGGGCTATTGGGGTTAGTCGAAATAACAACATTAAGACATTGCACGTACAGAGTAGCCTTTGCACAGGCTTGTCGAGGCTTTGTGGAAGGAGCGCCAGAAAAACAACAATCAGGGAAGTCAGGGTGCATCGTTTTTGTGTTTTGAACATCGTGTAGTGGAGGCCACGATAAATTAAAAGAGTTAAACACTTTAACAATTGAACGAATAAGTTGTCCAATTAGTCGAGCTGAGGTAACATTGCAAACTTCCAAAATCTGGTTAGGGGTCTGCCATCCAGAACAAGTATGGTTAACAAATTCCCTGACAAGGGAAAAACCAGATTCACTAAAGGATTCTGAGTATTGCGTTGCAATACATGTCCCTACCAAAGTTCAAAGTGCCATAACTTTGTCAAAAATGATCGAATATGTAAATTTATGCACGGCTGATGCTGGTTTTCAAACTTGATCTGAGGTATGCTGAGACACATGTGTGTCATGCCTGGCCTCGTTGATAAGCCCGGAAGGTCGCTCCGTGGAGCAACCTGCACGTATTGCACTGTGCGAATTATAGGTTCATGCTTTAAAACGTCATAACTCTGAAACCATGTGACGCATGACGTCATGCTCGCAGACTTTTTTTTCGTCATGGGTATGCGATTGTGCCTGCAAAGTTTGGCCTCGATCTGTTCAGCCGTTGCAGAGAAAAAGGGGTTTTCGTGCTTTCACGAAAAACAATATGGCGGCCGAACCACGTGACCTGTGCTGTCATAATCACCATTAAGATATTCTCCAGACCGAGTCCCTCCAGCGGTGAAAATTTGATCTCAATCGGTCCTATTATTGCAGAGAAATTGTTTGTTAAAGGAAATTAAATGTTAAAATGGCACTGAGTGAAGGATCATCAGAATTATCAGAATTCCCAAAGTTCAAAGTGCCATAACTTTGTGAAAAATGATCGATACGTCTTGAAGTTCGAACTTGATCTGTAACTTATTATGAGGAAACCATATGCCAAGTTTGATATCATTAGCATTAAGAGTTTACAAACAAAGTCCGGAAAACTGTTCTTTGTGTGACGGACTGACAGACTGACAGACGGACGGACTGACAGACTGACAGACTGACAGACTGACGGACAGACGGACAGACGGACAGACGGACAGACGGAGGGACGGCGTGTAAACCTATAGTCCCGTCCGGTGTACACCGGTAGGGGTCTAGTAAGATACAGTACAAGTCATTGATTATTGGGATTATTGCTCACATGCCCAGCAAGGATCAGGACATCACTTGCGTTTTTGAAGGTTGTTCGAATTCTAAACTGAGGCTGGAGGTTCCTTGAGGATGAGCCATGAGGATGAGCCAGCTTGATGACCAACAAGATGGACGATACAACCATGGAAACGGATCAACCGTTCGGAATCCAATACAAAAGCTCCCAGGTAATCGGGTGTATTTTCCTTTTCATCATTGCCAGAGTTCTCAAGTTTCATTTTATCCTTTCACAACACTCACAAACATTATTCTGTGTATAACTGAGAATGAGGAAAAGGGCCGATCAGGGTTGAGAGCCGCACTCTTAATAAAGTCCTTATAAAGATCCGCAGGTTCCAAACCACTGTTCTGACAAGACACCTGAAACAAGACCAAAAGTCTAACAGCGGCGTAGACGGGCGTGTAAAATATTATCAACCACAAACACATATGTTTAGCTTTTTAAACAGTCGCTAATGCCGTGTATAACATTAAACAAAGAAATTTGGAGGAATCGCGACATCCGTGAGGTAGGTTTTACTTACAGAACTGTGGGAAGATCTACTGTACTCTAGATTATACCCCACAAGGTTTGGGTAAATAACATGACCGTTCCTGGCGCTAATGTGGCGTTTTTCGATGCGAACTTTTGAAACTCGCTCCTGCTGTTTAACACGAAACTGAAAAGGAGAAGCCCGGGTTGTGCTCATTTACCAAGCAGCTAGCTAGCGCTTGCCAAGCCAGCCGTTCCTTAACGGTTTTGAATGGAGTGCTTGCTCGAATGCTTAAACCACTTGGCGATCTCTCCACAAGAAACTTGGTAAATGAACACACCCAATGTTCTTGAGACCCGACCATAGATCGACTGTAATCTATATACCCCATAAGAGGAATTACTCTTCCTGCCGCTCCCGTCGTGAGCGGGTGTACGCCAACTAATAAATTAAAATGTCGGTCGGTTGACTCGGTGGAGTCAGCCGTTGTCATGACATCATAGACGTAATGACGTAACGGACATACAACTGACAGAACGGTTTTTCAACTTCCAGTACGTTTGCAGTCGCGACGAAGAGATTAGTGTTATAAATAGATTTACTGTAATATTAGCGTTACGTTATCATTATTTCAAAAATGATATTACCATTAAAAAACCGAGGCTAATTCCTGACTTCCTCGGTTATTAGTATTCGTGCTGAACACCGCTCATCATTGATCATGAACCGCACACCGCTTCAATCCATCAACCTTCCTTTCACGACATTGGGATTAAAGTATTATGGTTATATTTTCTATATTATTATTACGAAAACGATACAACTGAAACGACACCACTACTGTATGAAGAAACCTGGGCTAATTTGTCCGAAGCGGTCCGAAGGTGAAGCATAACGCCTGAGGCCTATACGTGCCGTACGGTTTTGTTGGAAGAGCGGAAACGCCGATGCTTTCGATATCTGATGGTCATTTTAACAATCGGTTTGTTTGTGGTTCACACTGAGTGAAAAACATCAAGGTAGAGCATGGCGATTGTGACATATGACAGGTTCGACAATAAGTTCGGCCTGAACGGCATATAAATCAAAATGGCGACGTGTGTCGAGTCAGCTGCCATACCGCCGTAATAACATCAGACGTAATTACATCACCCTGTCATGTGAAGTGACCAGATCCTCAGCTCTGATTGGTATAAGTTTGAGGGGACATACATACGGACGGACAAACAGTTCGAGACGGCTTAGACCGATAGGCGACACATTAAAAACATGAAATGATATATTACGCCCGTCTGTCAGTCCGTCAGTCCGGCAGCAGACTTAAAATCGACACAATAAGAGAACCTTCTGTGTGTGTGTGTGTGTGTGTGTGTGTGTGTGTGTGTGTGTCTGTCTGTCTGTCTGTCAGTGTGTTTGTCTGTATTTGTATGTGTGTGTGTCTATGTCCTTGTGTGGATGTGTGTCTGTCTGTGTGTGTATGTGTGTGTGTGTGTGTGTGCGTGTGTGTGTGTGTCTGTGTGTGGATGTGCATCTGTCTGTGTCTGCCTGTCTGTGTGTGTATGTTTGTGTTTGTGTGTCTGTCTGTGTGTGGATGTGCATCTGTCTGTGTGTGTGTGTGTCTGTCTGTGTGTGTATGTGCGTGTGTGTGTGTGTCTGTCTGTGTGTGTGTATGTGTGTGTGTGTGTGTCTGTGTATGTATGTGCGTGTGTGTGTCTGTCTGTGTGTGTATGTGCGTGTGTGTGTGTCTGTCTGTGTGTGTGTGTGTGTGTGTGTGTCTGTGTGTGTCTGTGTGTGGATGTGCGTCTGTCTGTGTGTGTGTATGTCTGTGTGTGTGTGTGTATGTCTGTGTGTGTGTATGTCTGTGTGTGCATGTGCGTGTGTGTGTGTGTGTGTGTGTGTGTCTGTGTTGCTATTTTTCTCAGAGATGGCTGAACGGATCTTCGTCAAACTTTCAGAGGTTTATCCGTGAGTGCCGGAGAGTGTTTTAAGGGGGAATTAATTTTGAAAAAAAAAAAGTTAGTTTTTTTTGGAATTCTTTTTAAATCACTTTATAGTACCTGAGCCTTTGTATAGCTGTATAAAAGGTGATATTAAATTGTCCCCAATTGGTGTGCGTGTGTGTAATATCATATTAAATAATAATTTTCCTTATTAGGTGCAGGTAGAGAAGTGTTTTATGCACGTGCAAAAAAAATAGAAAAAATAATCAAATATATTTCTTCAAAACGCCAAAAGGATCAGAACATCACCGGGAAACGTCGGGTATTCCTGCTAGTTCACAATAAATAAAGGATTATAATATAAAGTAGTTGATACTTTTGCGTCAGTGCACGTTGCGTCTTCGAGGTACCTGCGCCGTTACCCAGCGACGACATCAACAAATTGACGTCGTAAACATTTACAGTTGGCACACTTCGCCGACGCTTTTTGGAAACCTCCTCAAAGACAAGCGAGACGTATAGAGGAAGAAAATAACGGCGGAGAACGGGAAAGTCTAACCTCGGTGGTGGAAAGGAATCCGAGTTCGACAGAGGGAGATAAACGGCAGGTGCATTTAATATTTTGGACAGGTCAGTATCGCTGTCATGTGCCTTTTTCTCAGGGATGGTTTCTGTCTGGCCACGTTCCCATAAAGCCTAGACTTGTGAAATGCTGCAGGGACTGTTGTCCTTCCGGTAGGTTCTCCCATCCCAGCCAAGCAACTCTGTAGTTCTGTCGGTATGGCCATCGGGTTCTATTTTTACTCCCGCCAGGGGGTAATGCATTCGATCGTGTCAGTCTGTCCGTGTGTGTGTGTGTGTGTGTGTGTGTGTGTGTGTGTGTGTGTTCGTGTGTTTGTGAACAAGATATCTGGAAAAGTTCTGAACGGATTTGGATGAAGGTTGGTGGGATGATTGCCCTTAGGATAAGGAAGAATTGATTAGTTTTTGGTGAAGCTCAGGATATTATTCCGGATCCAGGAATTTTTTGAAGGATTTTTTACCATTGGAAGATCGGGCTCCAACTTGACCCACGGCGGGAGTATGCGCTCTACTGAGTGGCGTTCCAGTTTTATTTTGTGTACAAGATCGAGGCTCGTGTAAGAGCTAACATTAGTCACCTAAAAACAAACAGACACAAAAAACATATGATCAAGGGAGCGGGAGACAAGATGGGCAGAGAGAGGGAAGAACAGAAGTGCAACAGGAGAGAACAGGGACATCGGGAGATCTATGGGAGGGAGAGGGCGTGGGGGGAGGGGGTGGGAGAGGTTAAAAAAAAAACACATGGACACTGCTAGGACTTCCAAGAAAGAAGTCGGTATTTCAAAAGAGTGGATCTGGGGTGAATTAACGAAGGTAGAAAAGATCTAGGTTTTGGATGGGGGAAGATAAGAGATGGCGGTGAACAGATGTTTTAAAGACCTGGAGGGAGGAGGAGGACCAAGGTCCTTCTTGCCCAGTTGCTCAGTTTGGTTGGACGCCTCGCTCTAGGAAGAGTCAGGGTAGTTCCATATTTTTTCCATTAAGTAATGATGTAGCTTACCATGCTCTTGGGAACTTTCAACACTCCAGAAATTGTTTATACCCTTCCCCAGATCTATGCCTCCTCACAATTCTATCTCGGATTGCTCCAAACGGTTCCTTGGACTTCATGGTAGAGTTCCTGCTCTGACATGCACTTTTTATATTATATTATATATTATATTATACACACATATATAATATCTAATATATATAAAGCATATTGCATTTCGACCTCTCCTGTCAACTTTTCCATCAATTTCAATCATTCTCCTTATCCCAGCAGCTGAGCAGATCGAGATGCCGCCGATTCGTGGCCAGAAAGAGCACATCAAGCGACCAATGAATGCATTCATGGTGTGGGGACGTTGTCACCGCAAGCAAATGGCCAAGGAAATGCCGGGAGCGAGCAATATCGAGGTGAGCAAGGCCCTGGGAGCAGCGTGGCGTTCCATCACGGAGCAGGAGAAACGTCCATACTATGAAGAGTCCCACAGGCTGAAACTTGAACATGATAAGATGTATCCGAGTAAGTTCTTAATCATTAATTTCGCCACCCAAGGTGGATGGACGTTATGTTTTCACCCTGGCTGTCTGTTTGTCTGTCTGTGAACAGGATATCTCAAAACGTTGTGGACGGATTCGAACAGAATTTAACAGAGACGTAGCACATGTCACAAGGGCGAAATGATTAGATTTTGGTGAAGATCCGGATTCGCATACGGCTACTGGAAAATTTTAAGTAATTCTTCACCATTGGGAGATTTGGCCAAAAACGATACACTGCAGGATATCTCAAAACGTTGTGGACGGATTTGGACGAAGCTTGGTGGACCGTTTGGGTGTCTGACAAGGACAAATAGATCCGGGCTTCTGGTTGGCCATGGAACATCTCCAAATCGTGAAATGTTTTCATTTTCATACATGAATCATGTAATGTTCCAGAAATGTTTCTCGCAGTTTCCTGAAATCTCTTGGCATATAATAATATTGTGTTCCTGGAAGGATATTTTGTAGCATTGTAAATTAATTTAGTCTCTTTGGGCCTGCATTATTGAACCTGATTTGAAGTGGAGTTTCCAGGATTCTTGTTCTTTCGATATTTGTCAACTTGTCCATGTTCATAAATTGTGCAGGAATCCTTTATCATTTGCAATGTAATAAATAAGTAAATTCGCATTTCCTCGGATTTTACTTGAATTTACTATGTATCAGGTATA
The DNA here is from genome assembly GCF_964187855.1 of Myxine glutinosa. Classification (NCBI taxonomy): domain Eukaryota; kingdom Metazoa; phylum Chordata; class Myxini; order Myxiniformes; family Myxinidae; genus Myxine; species Myxine glutinosa. The sequence continues at coordinate 65,271 of NW_027618077.1, read as the reverse complement.
TATATATTTTTTTTTTTTTTTTTTTTTTTTTTTTTGTATACAAGATCGAGGCTCGTGAAAGAGCTAACATTAATCACACAAAAAGACAAACCGACACAAAACACAAAAAACAAGGGGAGCGGCAGACAAGATGGGGAGAGAGGGGGAAGGACACAAAAGAGAGGGGGAAGAGGGGGAAGGACACAAACACAACATTTGAGAGCAGGGACATCGGGAGGACTTGGGGGGAGGTGGGAGAGGATTAAAACATATGAACACTGCAAGGACTCTGGGGTGAATTACCGGGGGTAGAAAAGATCAAGGTTTTCGATGGGGGAAGATAAGAGATGGTGGTGAACAGCTGTTTTAAAGACCTGGAGGGAGGAGTGGGATTGAAGGGAGTGGGGGAGTTTGTTCCAGAGGCGGGAGAAAAGGGGAATGAAAGAGTGAAGGTGAGCAGAGAGCCTAGACTTTGGCAGTTTAACCATAAGAGGGTTGCAGGCAGATCTTGTGCGACCTGAAGGAATATTGGGGGGGACAGAGAACAGAGAGAGCTGGGGGAGCAAGGCCGGAGTGGAGTCGGTAGAAGACAGAAAGACCACCTACCTGCCTGCGGTAAGTGAGTGAAAGGCCCTCGGCGTTGACTACATCGCAGGAGATTCCAATGATTCTGAAAGCTTTGGCCTCAACAGCGTGAAGCCGAGCAAGGTGTGAGGCAGGAGCACCAGCCCAGAGGGGGGAACAGTATTCCATTGAGCTGCGGATGAAAGCCTTGTATGTGGTGAGGAGCTCAGGTGTGCCAAGGAAGGACTTCGCACGACGGAGGATGCACAGTCGGCGACTGGCTTTGGAGGCCAGCTTGGAAATGTGGTTTTCCCAAGAAAGATCATGGCAGATAGTGAGACCCAAAAGCTTGAGCGACAGAACTTCTTGGAGAGGATTGTTGAGAAAGTAGATAGGAGGGTTGTCCAGTCGGTCCTTTCGGAGAGACATTGTAAGAGTGTGAGATTTGTCAGGATTGAGACATGTTCCACTTGTTTGACCAGTCTGTGATTTTGTCCAGGTCTGCAGAGAGTGAGGAGGCTGCAGACTGCCGATCTGAGGGATGAGGAATGGAGCGACAGAGAGTATAGTCGTCAGCAAAGAGATAGAGAGGATTTTCAAGAGAGTCAGAGAGATCATTGATGAAGACCAGAAAAAGCACAGGGCCCAGAACACTACCTTGGGGAACTCCAGAACTCCAGAACTCCAGAACATTGTTGATGCAATGCCCCCGCACATTTTGGCATGTTCTATGTACGTTATATGTGATTGCACAGTAGAAACTGTTTTTCAGTCCAACAGTTTACATCGAATGATATTCCGCAGCTAATCTCTCGATCGTATCGTTTCACTTTCAGATTGGGTCTACAAACCAAGACAATCTCGCACTAAACTCTCCAAAAACATTGTCGACTATCATAACGTTGAGAAAGTGCAGGAGGATAGTCAAGGTATTGAACACTTAAAGTGTGGTAAGTGAGTGTCAGATACCAGCTTGACCTCAAGGTAAATTTGTTAAATTATTTTGAGGCTTTCTCCACTGGAGTATGAGTTTGGAGATAACCTTGTATGTATACCACAACTGACCGTTTGTTGTATTTCCAAAACATTCATCCAACTTGCGATTTTTCTTCCCACAGCTCATTCAACTCCATCTCATGATAATCACATCACCTGCAACAGTGATGAAAGGGAGATATCATTACCTGTCCATCAGTTGCAATTCTATCTGACTTGCCCTACGACAAACTCATCCACGGTGTTTGCGACATCTGTGTTTCAGAGTGTCGCACAAGATAACCCATGTAGTTCTGTTCCAGTCTTGTTTCAGGACAACTTTGAAAATATTGAGAAGGGTCAATCCTTATGGCTGCAGGAACCTTCACAGCCAGTCCCTCTCGCTGTGCTGGGAAGTCCTCCACTGGAGCACGAGATAATCCCGTCGCAGTTGCAGAACCTTTTAGTTGTCCTCCAACCACAATACCATCAGGTTTATGGAGCATCTCCTGAGTGCACACATCGAGTGCATAATATAAGTCAGAACGCAGGAAACATTTTACCAACTATTCAACCCCAAGGTCAACATGGGATTGATAACATTGCACTGGACAACGATCAGCACCAGCCCAACAGGTAAGTTCACTGTAAAAACATCATAGCCTTGGACAACCTGAGGCAGGAATAAATAGCTCATTAACAACCTCTCTATTTTGTTTTCACAGTGAAACCTGCAATTTCATCCCTTGCCTTTTAAATGAAGGTGATCGACAGCATGAAATGTTGCACTTTATGAACCACAATGTCCTTCAGACAAATGAAAATACCAACCAAGAAAGCACGGCGGCACTCAACTCCCACCGTGAGGCTAACCTCGCAACAGATTCTGAACTTCTAAACTCAGTCGAATTGATGGCAAGCTCTTTGCTATCTGATGTTGATTGGCACAAGTCAGCTGAACTGCCTGAAGAATATTTGCCAGCTGACTTTCAACACTTGCTGGAACTGCCTGCAATGTCTCTGCCAACCGACTCAAACGAGTCCGTGAGGCGGCCTGTGGACTGTTTCAGTTTTCCAGCTGAGCTCAACTGGTCAGCAGAACTGTCAGACCTTTTGCTATCTGAAACCACATTCATGAGTGAACTTCCAGAATGAATACTAGCTGACTGATTCCTTCGGTTATCTTCAGGATTCGAATTTCTTCTTGGATTTTGAATTACTGACAAGCATCGAGACCTCTACCGAGCCTGATTTAGTTGTTTATTATATTGATGTGTGCATGCAGATTCAGCACTGCAGATTCCATGTCAACAGCTTTGAGTCCATTTGGCAATAAATAAAGTTTCTGTTTTCCAAGATTTTGACATCTCAAGTCTCTTTTGCTTCAATAAAATTGGCATAATCGGAACATTACAATCGATGGGCATTTATGGTCTTTTTGTAAAACGAGAAACAGCCGCTCCACGCGGAGGTAGCCACGATGGGTCATTATTACCTTTATTATTTTTGCCAAAAGTGGATGGAGTTTATGTTTCTCCACCTGTCTGTTTGTCTGTGAGCACGATACCTCCAAAAGTATTGGACTGATTCAGACTAAACATGGTGGATAATTTGGGTGTCTGACAAGGACGAATTGATTTGATTTTAATGAAGATCCTGATCTAGATATGAGAATATTTTAATTTTTCAAGTGATTCTTCCCCATTGAGAGATAAACCCAAAAACAATACTTAATAGAGCACGATATCTCAAAACGCTATTGACGGATTAATACAAAACTTGGTGGATGAGTTGGGTAAGTAACAAGAACAAGCCGAAGAGATTTTTGGTTCAGGTCCGGATGGTCAGCGCTCTACTGAGTGTTGTTCAAGTTGTTGTTGTATAGCCCTGGACAGTTCTCTCGAACAAGCCCACGTCATGGAGACAGCCGATCGATCTCGCCGGAGTGACCCAGCGATCCCCCACATCCAGGATGGTGTACCCTCCACCATCACGAAGTCAGGATCACGACAGAGTTAGAGACAATCAGAGAGAGAGAGTTCGAGAGATAGAAAAGGAGAGAGAGAGAGAAAGGGAGAGAGAAAGAGAGAGAGAGAGAAAGAGAGAGAGAGGGAGAAAGGGAGAGAGAAAGAAAGTGAGAGAGAGAGAAATGGAGAGAAAGAGAGAGAAGAGAGAGAGAGAGAGAGAGAGAGAGAGAGAGAGAGAGAGAGAGAGAGAGAGAGAGAGAGAGAGAGAGAGATATTTGAATTTTAGGGTCTTTTATTACAAAAGTATAAAAGAAAAACAAGTATTACAATAGCAGTCAACCAAAGTAATTAAATCAAGGAACAGAAAGACATGAGATTAATTAGAGCAGCAAAAAAAGTTCATCTCCCTCCACCTTACACAGGACTTCAGCTTTGCACCATTTTTGAACAAAGTGATTAACCCGAGAAGTCTCTCGGTAAAAGTGAAATTCAGTTTTAAGACGGGCAAACACAAAGCCTTCGAAGGCCAACAAAACACTGCATTCCTGTGAACTTATCCCGGAAACCCTTCTCCTCCGTGTAATATATATCGCGAGTTTCGCCTCAGCAAGCAAGAAATTAACAATTTGAGATCCGACATTCTCATTAGATACAGGCATGCAGTACACAAAATGATAGAAGGAAAAACAAAAACCGAAATTCCGGAAAGTATATTGCAGGAGTTGAAAAAGTGGAGCCAGCCTTTGGCATCCGACATATGCGTGGAAAGTGTCCTCGGAGTGATGGCAAAAAGGGCATTCATCAGATAACACGAGGTTCATTCTTTTGAGAAACACGTTGGAAGGCAAGGAATAGTCTGCAAGCCTCCACTGTATGTCTCCGGCACGTTTAGACACAGGTGACGTGCACATCGAGGACCAGGTAGGAGAAGATGGAGCCCCTGCAGGCAGAAGACCTTTCCAGTGGGTGGTCAGTGGGCTATTGGGGTTGGCAGAAATAACAACATTAAGACATTGCACGTACAGAGTAGCCTTTGCACAGGCTTGTCGAGGCTTTGTGGAAGGAGTGCCAGAAAAACAAAAATCAGGGAAGTCAGGGTGCATCGTTTTTGTGTTTTGAACAATTATGTAGTGGAGGCCACGATAAATTAAAAGAGTTAAACACTTCAACAATTGAACGAATAAGTTGTCCAATTAGTCGAGCTGAAGTAACATTTCTAACTTCCAAAATCTGGTTTGGGGTCTGCCATCCAGAACAAGTATGGTTAACAAAGTCCCTGACAAGGAAAAACCCTGATTCACTGAAGGATTCTGAGTATTGCGCTGCAATACATGTCCCCTACCAAAGTTCAAAGTGCCATAACTTTGTCAAAAATGATCGAATATGTAAATTTATGCACGGCTGATGCTGGTTTTCAACCTTGATCTGAGGTATGCTGAGACACATGTGTGTCACGCCTCGCCTCGTTGATAAGCCCGCAAGGTCGCTCCGTGGAGCAACCTGCACGTGTTGCACTGTGTGAATTATAGGTTCATGCTTTAAAACGTCATAACTCTGAAACCATGTGATGCATGACGTCATGCTCGCTGACTTTTTTTTCGTCATGGGTATGCGATTGTGCCTGCAAAGTTTGGCCTCGATCTGTTCAGCCGTTGCAGAGAAAAAGGGGTTTCCATGTTTTCACGAAAAACAATATGGCGGCCGAACCACGTGACCTGTGATGTCATAATTACCATTAAGATATTCTCCAGACCGAGTCCCCCCTACGGTGAAAATTTGATCTCAATCGGTCCTATTATTGCAGAGATTGTTTTTTAAAGGAAATTAAAACTTAAAATGGCACCGAGTTAAGGATCATCAGAATTATCAGAATTCCCAAAGTTCAAAGTGCCATAACTTTGTCAAAAATGATCGATACGTCTTGAAGTTCGAACTTGATCTGGAACTTATCATGAGGAAACCATATGCCAAGTTTGAAATCATTAGCATTAAGAGTTTAGAAAAAAAGTCCAGAAAACTGTTCTTTGCGTGACGGACTGACAGACTGACAGACGGGCAGACTGACAGACTGACGGACAGACGGACAGACGGACAGACGGACAGACGGAGCGACGGCGTGTAAACCTATAGTCCCCTCCAGTGTACACCGGTAGGGGAATAATAAGATACAGTACAAGTCATTGATTATTGGGATTATTGCTCACATGCCCAGCAAGGTTCAGGACATCACTTGCGTTTTTGAAGGTTGTTCGAATTCTAAGCTGAGGCTGGAGGTTCCTTGAGGATGAGCCATGAGGATGAGCCAGCTTGATGACCAACAAGATGGACGATACAACCATGGAAACGGATCAACCGTTCGGAATCCAATATAAAAGCTCCCAGGTAATCGGGTGTATTTTTCTTTTCATCATTGCCAGAGTTCTCAAGTTTCATTTTATCCTTTCACAACACTCACAAACATTATTCTGTGTATAACTGAGAATGAGGAAAAGAGCCGATCAGGGTTGAGAGCCGCACTCTTAGTAAAGTCCTTATAAAGATCCGCAGGTTCCAAACCACTGTTCTGACAAGTTATGGCACCTGAAACAAGACCAAAAGTCTAACAGCGGCGTAGACTGGCTTGTAAAATATTATGAACCACAAACACATATGTTTAGCTTTTTAAACAGTCGCTAATGTCGTGTATAACATTAAACAAAGAAATTTGGAGGATCCCGACATCCGTGAGGTAGGTTTTACTTACAGAACTGTGGGAAGATCTACTGTACTCTGGATTATACCCCACAAGGTTTGGGTAAATAACATGACCGTTCCTGCCGCGAATGTGGCGTTTTTCGAAGCGAACTTTTGAAACTCGCTCCTGCTGTTTAACACGAAACTGAAAGGGAGAAGCCCGGGTTGTGCTCATTTACCAAGCAGCTAGCTAGCGCTTGCCAAGCCAGCCTTTCCTTAACGGTTTTGAATGGAGTGCTTGCTCGAATGCTGAAACCGCTTGGCGATCTCTCCACAAGAAACTTGGTAAATGTACACACACCCAATATTCTTGAGACCCGACCATAGATCGACTGTAATCTATATACCCCGTAAGACGAATGACTCTTCCTGCCACTCCCGTCGTGAGCGGGTGTCGGCCAACTAATAAATTAAAATGTCGGTCGGTGGAGTCAGCCGTCGTCATGACATCATAGACGTAATGACGTAACAGACATAAAGCTGATAGAACGGCATTTCAACTTCCAGTACGTTTGCAGTCGCGACAAAGTGATTAGTGTTATGAATAGATTTACTATAATATTCGCGTTACGTTATCATTATTTCGAAAATGATTTTACCATTAAAAAACCGAGGCTAATTCCCGACTTCCTCGGTTATTATTATTAGTGCTGAACACCGCTCATCATTGATCATGAACCACACACCGCTTCAATCCATTAACCTTTCTTTCACGACATTGGGATTAAAGTATTATGGTTATATTTTCTATATTATTATTACGAAAACGATACAACTGAAACGACACACTACTGTATGAAGAAACCTGGGCTAATTTGTCCGAAGCGGTCCGAAGGTGAAGCATAACGCCTGAGGCCTATACGTACCGTACCGTTTTGTTGGAAGAGCCGAAACGCCGATGCTTTCGTTATCTGATGGTCATTTTAACAATCGGTTTGTTTGTGGTTCACACTGAATGAAAAACGTGAAGGTAGAGCATGGCGATTGTGACATATCACAGGTTCGACAATAAGTTCGGCCTGAACGGCATATAAATCAAAATGGCGGCGTGTGGAGAGTCAGGCGCCATACCGCCGTAATAACATCAGACGTAATTACATCACCCTGTCATGTGAAGTGACCAGATCCTCAGCTCTGATTGGTATAAGTTTGAAGGGACATACATACGGACGGACAAACTTTACGAGACGGCTTCGACCGATAGGCGACACGTTAAAAACATGAAATTATATATTATGCCCGTCCGTCAGTCCGTCAGTCCATCCGCCAGTCCGGCAGCAGACGTAAAATCGACACAATAAGAGAACCTTCTGTGTGTGTGTGTGTGTGTGTGTGTGTGTGTGTGTCTGTCTGTCTGTCTGTCAGTGTGTTTGTCTGTATTTGTATGTGAGTGTGTCTTTGTCTTTGTGTGGATGTGCATCTGTCTGTGTGTGTATGTTTGTGTATGTGTGTGTGTGTGTGTGTGTGTGTGTGTGTGTATGTGTGTGTCAGTGTGTTTGTCTGGATGTGTATGTGTGTGTGTGTGTGTGTGTGTGTGTCTGTCTGTGTGTGGATGTGCCTCTGTCTGTGTGTGTATGTTTGTGTTTGTGTGTGTGTGTGTGTGTGTGTCTGTCTGTGTGTGGATGTGCATCTGTCTGTGTGTGTGTCTGTCTGTGTGTGTGTGTCTGTGTGTGTGTGTGTCTGTCTGTGTGTATATGTGCGTATGTGTCTGTCTGTGTATGTATGTGCGTGTGTGTGTGTGTCTGTGTGTGTGTGTATGTGCGTGTGTGTGTCTGTGTGTCTGTGTGTGGATGTGCGTCTGTCTGTGTGTGTGTGTGTGTGTGTGTATGTCTGTGTGTGCATGTGCGTGTGTGTGTGTGTGTGTGTGTGTGTGTCTGTCTGTGTTGCTATTTTTCTCAGAGATGGCTGAACGGATCTTCGTCAAACTTTCAGAGGTTCATCCGTGAGTGCCGGAGTGTTTTAAGGGGGAATTAATTTTGAAAAAAAAAGTTAGTTTTCCTTGGAATTTTTTGAAATCACTTTATAGTACCTGAGCCTTTGTATAGCTGTATAAAAGGTGATATGAAATTGTCCCTAATTGGTGTGCATGTGTGTAATATATTAAATGAAAAATTTTCCTTATTAGGTGCAGGTAGAGAAGTGTTTTATGCACCTGCAAAAAAATAGGAAAAAAATCAAATATATTTCTTCAAAACGCCAAAAGGATTAGAACATGACCGGGCAACGTCGGGTATTCCTGCTAGTTTATAAAAAATAAAGGATTATAATATAAAGTAGTTGATACTTTTGCGTCAGTGCACGTTGCGTCTTCGAGGTACCTGCGTCGTTACCCAGCGACGACGTAAACAAATTGACGTCGTAAACATTTACAGTTGGCACACTTCGCCGACGCTTTTTGGACACCTCCTCAAAGACAAGCGAGACGTATAGAGGAAGAAAATAACGGAGGAGAACAGCAAAGTCTAACCTCGGTGGTGGAAAGGAATCTGAGTTCGACAGAGGGAGATAAACGGCAGGTGCATTTAATTGTACAGGTCAGTATCGTTGTCATGTGCCTTTTTCTCAGAGATGGTTTCTGTCTGGCCACGTTCCCATAAAGCCGAGACTTGTGAAGTGCTGCAGAGACTGTTGTCTTTCCGGTAGGTTCTCCCATCCCAGCCAAGCAACTCTGTAGTTCTGTCAGAATGGCCATTGAGTTCTATTTTTACTCCCGCCTGGGAGTAATGCATGCGATCGTGTCCGTCCGTGTGTGTGTGTGTGTGTGTGTGTGTGTGTTTGTGTGTGTGTGCGTGTGTGTGTGTGCGCATATGTGTGTTCGTGGGTTTGTGTACAAGATATCTGGAAAAGTTCTGAACGGATTTGGATGAAAGTTGGTGGGATGATTGCCCTTGGGATAAGGAAGAATTGTTTAGTTTTTGGTGAAGCTCAGGATATTATTCCGGATCCAGGAATTTTTTGAAGGATTTTTTACCATTGGAAGATCGGGCTCGAACTTGACCAACGGCGGGAGTATGCGCGATACTGAGTGGCGTTCTAGTTTTATTTTGTGTACAAGATCAAGGCTCGTGTAAAAGCTAACATTAGTCACATAAAAACAAACGGACACAAAAAACATATGATCAAGGGAGCGGGAGACAAGATGGGCAGAGAGAGAGAAGAACACAAGTGCAACAGGAGAGAACAGGGACATCGGGATATCTATGGGAGGGAGAGGGCTTGGGGGGAGGGGGTGGGAGAGGTAAAAAAAAATCCACATGGACACTGCTAGGACTTCCAAGAAAGAAGTCGGTATTTCAAAAAAGTGGATCTGGGGTGAATTAACGAAGGTAGAAAAGATCTAGTTGTTGGATGGGGGAAGATAAGAGATGGCAGTGAACAGATGTTTTAAAGACCTGGAGGGAGGAGTAGGACCAAGGTCCTTCTTGGCCAGTTGCTCAGTTTGGTTGGACGCCTCGCTCTAGGAAGAGTCAGGGTAGTTCCATATTTTTTCCATTAAGTAATGATGTAGCTTACCATGCTCTTGGGAACTTTCAACACTCCAGAAATTGTTTATACCCTTCCCCAGATCTATGCCTCCTCACAATTCTATCTCGGATTGCTCCAAACGGTTCCTTGGACTTCATGGTAGAGTTCCTGCTCTGACATGCACTTTTTATATTATATTATATATTATATTATACACACATATATAATATCTAATATATATAAAGCATATTGCATTTCGACCTCTCCTGTCAACTTTTCCATCAATTTCAATCATTCTCCTAATCCCAGCAGCTGAGCAGATCGAGATGCCGCCGATTCGTGGCCAGAAAGAGCACATCAAGCGACCAATGAATGCATTCATGGTGTGGGGACGTTGTCACCGCAAGCAAATGGCCAAGGAAATGCCGGGAGCGAGCAATATCGAGGTGAGCAAGGCCCTGGGAGCAGCGTGGCGTTCCATCACGGAGCAGGAGAAACGTCCATACTATGAAGAGTCCCACAGGCTGAAACTTGAACATGATAAGATGTATCCGAGTAAGTTCTTATTCATTAATTTCGCCACCCAAGGTGGATGGACGTTATGTTTTCACCCTGGCTGTCTGTTTGTCTGTCTGTGAACAGGATATCTCAAAACGTTGTGGACGGATTCGAACAGAATTTAACAGAGATGTAGCGCATGTCACAAGGGCGAAATGATTAGATTTTGGTGAAGATCCGGATTCGGATCCGGCTGCTAGAAAATTTTAAGTAATTCTTCACCATTGGGAGATTTGGCCAAAAACGATACACTGCAGGATATCTCAAAAAGTTGTGGACGGATTTGGACGAAGCTTGGTGGACCGTTTGGGTGTCTGACAAGGACAAATAGATCCGGGCTTCTGGTTGGCCATGGAACATCTCCAAATCGTGAAATGTTTTCAGTTTCATCTTCAAATCGTGAAATGTTTTCAGTTTCATCTTCAAATCGTGAAATGTTTTCAGTTTCATCTTCAAATCGTGAAATGTTTTCAGTTTCATCTTCAAATCGTGAAATGTTTTCATTTTTATACCTGAATCATGTAATGTTCCAGAAATGTTTCTCGCAGTTTCCTGAAATCTCTTGGCATATAATAATATTGTGTTCCTGGAAGAATATTTTGCGGCATTGTAAATTAATTTAGTCTCTTTGGGCCTGCATTATTGAACCTGATTTGAAGTGGAGTTTCCAGGATTCTTGTGCTTTCGATATTTGTCAACTTGTCCATGTTCATAAATTGTGCAGGAATCCTTTATCATTTGCAATGTAATAAATAAGTAAATTCGCATTTCCTAGGATTTTACTTAAATTTACTATGTATCAGGTATATTTTGGCATGTTCTATGTACGTTATATGTGATTGCACAGTAGAAACTGTTTTTCAGTCCAACAGTTTACATCGAATGATATTCCGCAGCTAATCTCTCGATCGTATCGTTTCACTTTCAGATTGGGTCTACAAACCAAGACAATCTCGCACTAAACTCTCCAAAAACATTGTCGACCGTCATAACGTTGAGAAAGTGCAGGAGCATAGTCAAGGTATTGAACACTCAAAGTGTGGTAAGTGAGTGTCAGATACCAGCTTGACCTCAAGGTGAATTTGTTAAATTATTTCGAGGCTTTCTCCACTGGATTATGAGTTTGGAGATAACCTTGTATGTATACCACCACTGACCGTTTGTTGTATTTCCAAACATTCATCCAACTTTCGATTTTTCTTCCCACAGCTCATTCAACTCCATCTCATGATAATCACATCACCTGCAACAGTGATGAAAGGGAGATATCATTACCTGTCCATCAGTTACAATTCTGCCCGACTTGCCCTACGACAAACTCATCCACAGTGTTTGCGACATCGATGTTTCAGATTGTCGCACAAGATAACCCATGTCGTTATAATCCAGTCTTGTTTCAGAACAACTTTGAAAATATTGAAAAGGGTCAATCCTTATGGCTGCAGGAACCTTCACAGCCAGTCCCTCTCGCTGTGCTGGGAAGTCCTCCACTGGAGCACGAGATAATCCCGTCGCAGTTGCAGAACCTTTTAGTTGTCCTCCAACCACAATACCATCAGGTTTATGGAGCATCTCCTGAGTGCACACATCGAGTGAAGAATAAAAGTCATAACGCAGGAAACATTTTACCAACTATTCAACCCCAAGGTCAACATGGGATTGACAACATTGCACTGGACAATCATCAACACCAGCCCAACAGGTAAGTTCACGGTAAAAACATCATTGTCTTGGACAACTTGAGGCAGGAATAAATAGCTCATTAACAACCTCTCTATTTTGTTTTCACAGTGACACCTGCAATTTCAACCCTTGCCTTTTAAATGAAGCTGATCGACAGCATGAAATGTTGCACTTTATGAACCACAATGTCCTTCAGACAAATGAAAATACCAACCAAGAAAGCACGGCGGCACTCAACTCCCACCGTGAGGCTAACCTCGCAACAGATTCTGAACCTCTAAACTCAGTCGAATTGATGGCAAGCTCTTTGCTATCTGATGTTGATTGGCACAAGTCAGCTGAACTGCCTGAAGAATATTTGCCAGCTGACTTTCAACACTTGCTGGAACTGCCTGCAATGTCTCTGCCAACCGACTCAAATGAGTCCATGAGGCGGCCTGTGGACTGTTTCAGTTTTCCAGCTGAGCTCAACTGGTCGGCAGAACTGTCAGACCTTTTGGTATCTGAAACCACATTCACGAGTAATCTTCCAGAATGAATACTAGCTGACTGATTCCTTCGGTTAACTTCAGGACTCGAATGCTCAGTCCTTTTCTTCTTGGATTTTGAATTGCTGACAAGCATCGAGACCTGTACCGAGCCTGATTTAGTTGTTTATTATATTGATGTGTGCATGCAGATTCAGCACTGTAGATTCCATGTTAACAGCTTTGAGTCCATTTGGCAATAAATAACGTTTCTGTTTTCCAAGATTTTGACATCTCAAGTCTCTTTTGCTTCAATAAAATTGGCATAATCGGAACTTTACAATCGATGGGCGTTTATGGTCTTTTTGTAATACGAGAAACAGCCGCTCCACGTGGAGGTAGCCACGATGGGTCATTAATAACTTTATTATTTTTGCCAAAGGTGGATGGAGGTTATGTTTCTACACATGTCTGTTTGTCTGTGAGCACGATATCTCCAAAAGTATTGGACTGATTCAGACTAAACATGGTGGATAATTTGGGTGTCTGACAAGGCCGAATTGCTTGGATTTTAATGAAGATCCTGATCTAGATATGAGAATATTTTAATTTTTCAAGTGATTCTTCCCCATTGAGAGATAAACCCAAAAACAATGCTGAATAGAGCACGATATCTCAAAACGCTATTGACGGATTAATACATCACTCGGTGGATGAGTTGGGTCAGTAACAAGAACAATCCGAAGAGATTTTTGGTTCAGGTCCGGATGGTAGGCGCTCTATTGAGTGTCGTTCAAGTTGTTGTTGTTTCACCCCGGACAGTTCTCTCGATCAAGCCCACGTCAGGGAGACAGCCTATCGATCTCGCCGGAGTGACCCAGCGATCCCCCACATCCAGAATGGTGTACCCTCCACCATCACGAAGTCAGGATCACGAGAGAGTTAGAGAGAGAGTTAGAGAGAGAGAAAGGGAGAGAGAGAGAGAGAGGGAGAGAGAAAGAAAGGGAGAGAGAGAGAGAAAGGGAGAGAAAGAGAGAGAAAGAGAGGGAGGAGAGAGAGAGAGAGAGAGAGAGAGAGAGAGAGAGAGAGAGAGAGAGAGAGAGAGATTTGAATTTTAGGGTCTTTTATTACAAAAGTATTAAAGAAAAACAAGTAACAAGTACAGATACATTCAAAGAACACCGCCCCCTTGCCAAATAATTAAATATCCTACAGCGCGGCATTGCCAGGGTGCCTCCGGTGCCCGGCAATACTGCAGTGCAGCTCATAGAGGCTGCATTTGGAGGGAGAGGTGTACGCTAATTAATCGATTAATTGTACAATTAAAATCAATAAAAGATTATCACAAAATATTTTCTTAATCAATTGGCTAATAGCATAACTAAACCACTAGTGCTTCATCCGAAGATGTATCTTTTAGAAATTTAATTGAATGTCATTAATAAAAAATTAAATAATTAATCGATTAATCAATAAATAATTAATCAATTATTCAATAAATAATTAATCGATTAAATGATTAATCAATAAATCAAAAATATCCTTGATAGCCACATCACTTGGTCACTGCCATGTCCAAATATTAGCTTCCCAGCTCAAAAGGTGCCTGAGGTATTGGCCAAATGAGAAAGAAAATAAATAAATGATTAATACTGAAAAGAAATAAATAATAATCATTAAAAAATTAAATTATTAATCAATTCGGTCACAGAACACATAAACCACCACCATTTCATCAGAATCTGTAACTGATTATTTATTTATTAATTTTTGTAATTAATCGAATAATTAAATAATTAATCGATTAATTGATTAATTTATTAATCAATAAATCAAAAATATCCTTGATAGCCACATCACTTGGTCACTCATGTCCAAATATTAGCTTCCGAGCTCAAAAGGTGCCTGAGATATTGGCCAAATGAGAAAGAAAATAAATAAATGATTAATAATGAAAATAAATAAATAATAATCATTAAAAAATTAAATTATTAATCAATTCAGTCAGAGAACACATAAACCACCACCATTTCATCAGAATCTGTAACTTAAAAAAAAAAAATTAGTCATTAATCGAATAATTAAATAATTAATCGATTAATTGATTAATTGATTCATAAATAAATCAAAAATAGCCATTGCAGGCAAATCACCTGGTCATTGGCATGTCCAAATATCAGCTTCCGAACTCAAAAGTTGGCTGAGTTAATGGTCAGAAGAGAAAGGAAATTTGATTAATTTAATAAGTACTTAATTAATCGCTTATAATTAAATAACTCCTCAATTAATTGATTAAACCACAAACAAAAAATACAGTTTTTGACAAAGGAGTTGCTCACTATTGTGCCAAAATTTCAGCATCCTAGCTCAAAGGACGGCTGTGATATCGCCCGGACAACAAACAAACAAGTACAGATACATTCAAAGTACACCGCCCCCATGCCAAATAATTAAATATCCTACAGCGCGGCATTGCCGGGGCGTGCAGTGCAGCTCATTGAGGCTGCATTGGGAGGGAGAGGTGTACACTAATTGATTGATTAATTGTATCATTAAAATCAATAAAAGATTATCACAAAATATTTTCTTCATCAATTGGCTAATACCACAACAAAACCACTAGTGCTTCATCCGAAGATGTATCTTTTAGAAATTTAATCAAATAAGTCATTAATAAAAAATTAAATAATTAATTGATTAATCAATAAGTAATTCATCGATTAATCAATAAATAATGAATCGATTAAATGATAAATCAATCAATCAAAAATATCCTTGATAGCCACATCACTTGGTCACTGTCATGTCCAAATATTATCTTCCCAGCTCAAAAGGTGCCTGAGATATTGGCCAAATGAGAAAGAAAATAAATAAATGATTAATAATGAAAATAAATAAAGAATTAATCATTAAAAAATTAAATTATCAATCAATTCGGTCACAGAACACATAAACCACCACCATTTCATCAGAATCTGTAACTGGGAAAAATTTTTTTTTTGTAATTAATCGAATAATTAAATAATTAATCGATTCATTGATTAATTGATTAATCAATAAATCAAAAATATCCTTGATAGCCACATCACTTTTTTTTTTTTTTTTTTTTTTTGTATACTGAATCAAGGCTCGTGAAAGAGCTAACATTTATTCCACAAACAAATCAACCAGACAAACAAAACAAACAAAAGGAGGGAGCGGAAGACAAGATGGGGAGAGGAGGGGAAGCAGACAAACACAACACCTGAGAGCAGGGAGAAGCGCGGGAGGGAGAGGGCCTGGGGAGAGGAGGCGTGGGAAGTGGGGGGGGGGGGGGGGGGGGGAAGGTATAAAACACAAGGAGACCAAAGACTACCAGGACAGAAGTTGGTATTTCAAAAAGGTGTAGGATTTTGGGTGAAATTAACGGGGGTAGAAAAGATCAAGGTTTTGGATGGGGGAAGATAAGAGATGGTGGTGAACAGCTGTTTTAAAGACCTGGAGGGTGGAGTGGGATTGAAGAGAGTGAGGGAGTTTGTTCCAGAGGTGGGAGAAAAGAGGAATGAAGGAGTGAAGGTGAGCAGAAAGTCTTGATTTTGGCAGTTTAACCATAAGAGGGTTGCAGGCAGATCTTGTGCGACCTGTATGAATATTTGGGGGACAGAGCACAGAGAGAGCTGGGGGAGCAAGGCTGGAGAGGAGTCGGTAGAAGACGGAAAGACTACCAACCTGCCTGCGGTGAGTGAGTGAAAGGCCCTTGGAGTTAGCTTCATCGCGGGAGATTCCAATGATTCTGAACGCTTTGGTTTCAACAGCGTGAAGACGAGCTAGGTGTGAGGCAGGAGCACCAGCCCAGAGGGGAGAGCTGTATTCCATTGAGCTGCGGATGAAAGCCTTGTATGTGGTGAGGAGCTCAGGTGTGCCAAGGAAGGACTTCGCATGACGGAGGATGCCCAGTCGGCGACAGGCTTTGGAGGCCAGATTTGAAATGTGGTTTTCCCAGGAAAGATCATGGCAGATAGTGAGACCCAAAAGCTTGAGTGACAGAACTTCTTGGAGAGGATTATTCAGAAAGTGGATGGGAGGGTTGTCCAGTCGGTCTTTTCGGAGAGACATCGTAAGAGTTTGAGATTTGTCAGGATTGAAAGACATGTTCCACTTGTTTGCCCAGTCTGTGATTTTGTCCAGGTCTGCAGAGAGTGAGGAGGCTGCAGACTGCCGATCTGAGGGATGAGGAATGGAGCGACAGAGAGTAGAGTCGTCAGCAAAGAGATGGAGAGGATTTTCAATAGAGTCAGAGAGATCATTGATGAAGACCAGAAAAAGCACAGGGCCCAGGACACTGCCTTGGGGAACTCCAGCCTGAACGGGAAGAGGAGATGAGAGAAACCCATTCAGGGCCACACATTGACTACGACTAGAGAGGAAGTCCGCCAGCCATGCGTGGAGATTTCCATGGATACCAAAGGAGGAGAGTTTGGTGAGCAGAGCGGGGTGCCAGACCGTATCGAAGGCACGTGATATGTCAAGACAGACAGCTCTAATTTCCTGTTTGGCATTGAGGACCTCCATCCATTGTTGAGAAAGCAGAAGCAGCATGTCCAGAGTAGAGTGACCAGGTCTGAAACCAAATTGATGGTCAGAGATCAAGCCATTGGAGAAGAGGAAAGATTTCATATCTGAAGCAGTCATGGATTCCATGACTTTGCTGATAATTGGGAGAAGGCTGATTGGTCTGTAGTTGCTAGGATCTGTTTTCGCACCTTTTTTGTGCAAAGCGGTGATGTTGGCTGATTTCCAAGCAGATGGCAGATGACCTTGAGCAAAAGAGAGGGTGAAGAGAACAGAGAGAGGGAGTGAAAGAGCGGAAGAACATGATTTTAGGACCTGTGGGCTGATGCCGTCAGAACCAGTTGCAGAATCAGAGTCGAGGGTTGACAGAAACTTTTCCACCTTGTCAGGAGGAAAGGACACAGAGTCCAGGAGCAGCTGGGTGCGACTGGGTACGGTGGGTACAGAGAGGGATGGGTTTTCGACACAAGATTTAGAGGCAAACGCAGAGTTGAGGCATTCAGCTTTTTCACGTGCGGAGTCAGCCGTGTAGCCGTTTGAGGTGAGGGAGGGGATGGAGGGGGAACAAACACCAGAAACAGATTTGACCAGATGCCACCAGGATTTGGAAGAGGGAGACAGATAAGAGAGTTCGGTCTTGAGAACAGAGAGATATAGTTTCCTGGCTCTCCTGAGGGTGGACACACACTTGTTTCGGGCTTTGTGAAAGGAAATGAGATTTCCTTCCGTTGGATTTGCTTTCCAGGAGATGAAAGCAGGTTGTTTCTGGGCAACAGCCTCACCACAAGAATCCGTGTACCATGGACAGGAGGAAGGGTATGACAACTGAAGACTAGATGGGATAAATATGTGCATGAGAGAGAGCAATTTACTTTGGAAGAATTCCCAGGATGAGTTGATGTCAGAGGCGGTAGAGATGGGAGACCAGTCCAGATGATTGATGGCTGCTTGAAGACCGTGCCAGTTGGCCTGAGTGAAATGCCAGACTCGTTGACGCTGAGGAGGCTCTCTGAGAATGGTCAGAGAGATGTCCACTTTGACAAGCACATGATCAGATGTGCCGATTGGAGCAGAAGAAGAGCAGCAGACATTTTCAGGGAAGTTAGTCATAACCAAGTCCAGAAGAGAAGATGCTCCGTTGACTGAGATCCGGGTCAGGAAATTGACAGATTGTGTCAGTCCCAGTGAGTCGCAGAAGTCATTTGCTGAAGAGCCATGGCTGGTGAGAGAGGTACCTACACCCAGCCAACTGGCATGGTGACAATTGAAATCACCACATATGAGGAAGAGAGAGTTGGGATGGGTAGAAAGAAGTTGGTCCATATTATCAGACAGCGAGATGTAGATGGAGTCATCACTGTTTGGTGGACGGTACAACACACATATGAACAAAAGGTGGGAGCGATGGGGAAGCCGTAGCCAAAGGTATTCCTGGGGGTGAGGTGGAGAGAAGGCAGTGTAGGGCGACTTGGTCACTCATGTCCAAATATTAGCTTCTGAGCTCAAAAGGTGGCTGAGATATTGGCCAAATGAGAAAGAAGATAAATAAATGCTTAATAATGAAAATAAATAAATAAGAATCATAAAAAAATTAAATTATTAATCAATTCGGTCAGAGAACACATAAACCACCACCATTTCATCAGAATCTGTAACTTTAAAAAAAATAAAAATTTTGTCATTAATCAAATAATTAAATAATTAATCGATTAATTGATTAATTGATTAATTAATAAATCAAAAATAGCCTTTGCAGCCAAATCACCTGGTTATTGGCATGTCCAAATATCAGCTTCCTAACTCAAAAGGTGCCTGAGTTAATGGTCAGAAGAGAAAGGAAATTTGATTAATTAAATAAGTACTTAATTAATCGCGAATAATTAAATAACTCTTCAATTAATTGATTAATCAAAAAACAAAAAATACTGTTTTTGAGAAAGGGCTTGCTCACTATTGTGCCGAAATTTCAGCTTCCTAGCTCAAAGGATGGCTGAGATATCGCCCGGACAAACAAACAAACAAACAAGAAAGAAAGAAAACAAACAAACAGAGTGAAAACTGAGTACTCCCTTTCAGCGTGCGTCACTGCGGAGCCCACTTCGGTGCCCTGCAATGACGATTTGCAATACCTGGAGATGGCATAGGAAAGGTGCGGTGCACAATACAATCGCAGTCAACAAAAAGATTTAAATCAAGGCACAGTTAGACATGAGATTAATTAGAGCACCACAAAAAGTTCATCTCCCTCCACCTAACACAGGACTTCAGCTTTGCACCATTTTTGAACAAAGTGATGAACCCGAGAAGTCTCTCGGTAAAAGTGAAATTCAGTTTTAAGACGGGCAAACACAAAGCCTTGGAAGGCCAACAAAACACTGCATTCCTGTGAACTTATCCCGGAAACCCTTCTCTTCCGTGTAATATATATCGCGAGTTTCGCCTCAGCAAGCAAGAAATTAACAATTTGAGATCCGACATTCTCATTAGATACAGGCATGCAGTACACAAAATGATAGAAGGAAAAACAAAAACCGAAATTCCGGAAAGTATATTGCAGGAGTTGAAAAAGTGGAGCCAGCCTTTGGCATCCGAAATATGTGTGGAAAGTGTCCTCGGGTGATGGCAAAAAGGGCATTCATCAGATAACACGAGGTTCATTCTTTTGAGAAACACGTTGGAAGGCAAGGAATAGTGTGCAAGCCTCCACTGTATGTCTCCGGCACGTTTAGACACAGGTGACGTGCACATCGAGGACCAGGTAGGAGGAGATGGAGCCCCTGCAGGCAGAAGACCTTTCCAATGGGTGGTCAGTGGGCTATTGGGGTTGGCAGACATAACAACATTAAGACATTGCACGTACAGAGTAGCCTTTGCACAGGCTTGTCGAGGCTTTGTGGAAGGAGCGCCAGAAAAACAACAATCAGGGAAGTCAGGGTGCATCGTTTTTGTGTTTTGAACATCGTGTAGTGGAGGCCACGATAAATTAAAAGAGTTAAACACTTTAACAATTGAACGAATAAGTTGTCCAATTAGTCGAGCTGAGGTAACATTGCAAACTTCCAAAATCTGGTTTGGGGTCTGCCATCCAGAACAAGTATGGTTAACAAATTCCCTGACAAGGGAAAAACCAGATTCACTAAAGGATTCTGAGTATTGCGCTGCAATACATGTCCCCTACCAAAGTTCAAAGTGCCATAACTTTGTCAAAAATGATCGAATATGTAAATTTATGCATGGCTGATGCTGGTTTTCAACCTTGATCTGAGGTATGCTGAGACACATGTGTGTCATGCCTCGCCTCGTTGATAAGCCTGCAAGGTCGCTCCGTGGAGCAACCTGCACGTGTTGCACTGTGTGAATTATAGGTTCATGCTTTAAAACGTCATAACTCTGAAACCATGTGATGCATGACGTCATGCTCGCTGCCTTTTTTTCGTCATGGGTATGCGATTCTGCCTGCAAAGTTTGGCCTCGATCTGTTCAGCCGTTGCAGAGAAAAAGGGGTTTTTGTGTTTTCACGAAAAACAATATGGCGGCCGAACGACGTGACCTGTGACGTCATAATTACCATTAAGATATTCTACAGACCGAGTCCCTCCAGCGGTGAAAATTTGATCTCAATCGGTCCTATTATTGCGGAGAAATTTCTTTTTTGAAGGAAATTAAAACTTAAAATGGCACTGAGTGAAGGATCATCAGAATTATCAGAATTCCCAAAGTTCAAAGTGCCATATCTTTGTCAAAAATGATCGATACGTCTTGAAGTTCGAACTTGATCTGTAACTTATCATGAGGAAACCATATGCCAAGTTTGAAATTATTTGCATTAAGAGTTTAGAAAAAAAGTCCGGAAAACTGTTCTTTGCGTGACGGACTGACAGACTGACAGACTGACAGACTGACGGACAGACGGACAGACGGACAGACGGACAGACGGAGGGACGGCGTGTCAACCTATAGTCCCGTCCGGTGTACACCGGTAGGGGACTACTAAGATACAGTACAAGTCATTGATTATTGGGATTATTGCTCACATGCCCAGCAAGGATCAGGACATCACTTGCGTTTTTGAGGGTTGTTCGAATTCGAAACTGAGGCTGGAGGTTCCTTGAGGATGAGCGATGAGGATGAGCCAGCTTGATGACCAACAAGATGGACGATACAACCATGGAAACGGATCAACCGTTCGGAATCCAATACAAAAGCTCCCAGGTAATCGGGTGTATTTTCCTTTTCATCATTGCCAGAGTTCTCAAGTTTCATTTTATCCTTTCACAACACTCACAAACATTATTCTGTGTATAACTGAGAATGCGGAAAAGAGCCGATCAGGGTTGAGAGCCGCACTCTTAATAAAGTCCTTATAAAGATCCGCAGGTTCCAAACCACTGTTCTGACAAGACACCTGAAACAAGACCAAAAGTCTAACAGCGGCGTAGACGGGCTTGTAAAATATTATCAACCACAAACACATATGTTTAGCTTTTTAAACAGTCGCTAATGTCGTGTATAACATTAAACAAAGAAATTTGGAGGATCCCGACATCCGTGAGGGAGGTTTTCTTACAGAACTGTGGGAAGATCTACTGTACTCTAGATTATACCCCACAAGGTTTGGGTAAATAACATGACCGTTCCTGGCGCTAATGTGGCGTTTTTCGAAGCGAACTTTTGAAACTCGCTCCTGCTGTTTAACACTAAACTGAAAGGGAGAAGCCCGGGTTGTGCTCATTTACCAAGCAGCTAGCTAGCACTTGCCAAGCCAGCCGTTCCTTAACGGGTTTGAATGGAGTGCTTGCTCGAATGCTTAAACCACTTGGCGATCTCTCCACAAGAAACTTGGTAAATGAACACACACCCAATGTTCTTGAGACCCGACCATAGGTCGACTGTAATCTATATACCCCATAAGACGAATGACTCTTCCTGCCGCTCCCGTCGTGAGCGGGTGTACGCCAACTAATAAATTAAAATGTCGGTCGGTTGACTCGGTGGAGTCAGCCGTCGTCATGACATCATAGACGTAATGACGTAACGGACATACAACTGACAGAACGGGTTTTTCAACTTCCAGTACGTTTGCAGTCGCGACGAAGAGATTAGTGTTATAAATAGATTTACTGTAATATTAGCGTTACGTTATCATTATTTCAAAAATGATTTTACCATTAAAAAACCGAGGCTAATTCCTGACTTCCTTGGTTATTAGTATTCGTGCTGAACACCGCTCATCATTGATCATGAACCGCACACCGCTTCAATCCATCAACCTTCCTTTCACGACATTGGGATTAAAGTATTATGGTTATATTTTCTATATTATTATTACGAAAACGATACAACTGAAACGACACACTACTGTATGAAGAAACCTGGGCTAATTTGTCCGAAGCGGTCCGAAGGTGAAGCATAACGCCTGAGGCCTATACGTGCCGTACGGTTTTGTTGGAAGAGCGGAAACGCCGATGCTTTCGATATCTGATGGTCATTTTAACAATCGGTTTGTTTGTGGTTCACACTGAGTGAAAAACATCAAGGTAGAGCATGGCGATTGTGACATATGACAGGTTCGACAATAAGTTCGGCCTGAACGGCATATAAATCAAAATGGCGACGTGTGTCGAGTCAGCTGCCATACCGCCGTAATAACATCAGACGTAATTACATCACCCTGTCATGTGAAGTGACCAGATCCTCAGCTCTGATTGGTATAAGTTTGAGGGGACATACATACGGACGGACAAACAGTTCGAGACGGCTTCGACCGATAGGCGACACATTAAAAACATGAAATTATATATTACGCCCGTCCGTCAGTCCGGCAGCAGACTTAAAATCGACACTATAAGAGAACCTTTAAACCTCGACTCTGATTCTGCAACTGGACCAGACGGCATCAGCCCACGGGTCTTAAAATCCTGCTCTGCCGCTCTATCTCACCCTCTCTCTGTTCTTTTCACCCTATCTTTTGCTCAAGGTCATCTGCCAGCATCCTGGAAATCAGCTAACATTACCGCTTTACACAAAAAAGGTGCAAAAACAGATCCTTGCAACTACAGACCAATCAGCCTGCTCCCAATTATCAGCAAAGTCATGGAATCCATCATTGCTTCGGATATGAAATCTTTCCTCTTCTCCAATGGCTTGATCTCTGATCATCAATTTGGTTTCAGACCAGGTCACTCTACTCTGGACATGCTGCTTCTGCTGTCTCAACAATGGATGGAGGTCCTCAATGCCAAACAGGAAATCAGAGCTGTCTCCCTTGACATATCAAGGGCCTTTGATACGGTCTGGCACCCAGCTCTGCTCACCAAACTCTCCTCCTATGGTATCCATGGAAATCTCCATGCATGGCTTGCGGACTTCCTCTCTGGTCGTAGTCAACGTGTGGCCCTGAATGGATTTCTCTCATCTCCCCTTCCTGTTCAGGCTGGAGTTCCCCAAGGAAGTGTGCTGGGCCCTGTGCTTTTTCTGGTCTTTATCAATGATCTCTCTGACTCTCTGGAAAATCCTCTCTATCTCTTTGCTGATGACTCCACTCTCTGCCGCTCCATTCCTCTTCCCTCAGATCGGCAGTCTGCAGCCTCCTCACTCTCTGAAGACCTGGACAAAATCACAGACTGGTCAAACAAGTGGAACATGTCTTTCAATCCTGCCAAATCTCACTCTCTTACTATGTCTCTCCGAAAAGATCGACTGGACAACCCTCCCATCTACTTTCTCAACAATCCTCTCCAAGAAGTTCTGTCACTCAAGCTTTTGGGTCTCACTATCTGCCATGATCTTTCTTGGGAAAACCACATTTCCAAGCTGGCCTCCAAAGCCAGTCGCCGACTGGGCATCCTCCGTCGTGCGAAGTCCTTCCTCGGCACACCTGAGCTCCTCACCACTTACAAGGCTTTCATCCGCAGCTCAATGGAATACTGTTCTCCCCTATGGGCTGGTGCTCCTGCCTCACACCTGGCTCGGCTTCACGCTGTTGAATCCAAAGCTTTCAAAATCATTGGAATCTCCCGCGATGAAGCTATCTCTGAGGGCCTTTCACTCACTCACCGCAGGCAGGTAGGTGGTCTTTCTGTCTTCTACCGACTCCTCTCCGGCCTTGCTCCCCCAGCTCTCTCTGTGCTCTGTCCCCCAAATATTCCTACAGGTCGCACAAGATCTGCCAGCAACCCTCTGATGGTTAAACTGCCGAAATCTCGGCTCTCTGCTCACCTTCACTCTTTCATTCCTCTTTTCTCCCGCCTGTGGAACAAACTCCCACACTCCCTTCAATCCCTCTCCTCCCTCCAGGTCTTTAAAACAGCTGTTCACCACCATCTCTTATCTTCCCCCATCCATAACCTTGATCTTTTCTACCCCCACTAATTCACCCCAGATCCACCTTGTTTGAAATTCCAACTTATTTCCTGGAAATCCTGGCAGTGTCCATATGTTTATACCTCTCCCACCCCCCCCCCCCCCTTCACATGCCTCCCCCCCTTCACATGCCTCCCCCCCTTCACATGCCTCCCCCCCAAAGCCCTCTCCCTCCCACAGATCTCTCGATGTCTCCATGTCTCTCGGTCCCTGCTCTCAAATGTTGTGTTTGTGTCCTTCCCCCTCTCTCCCCATCTTGTCTACCGCTCCCGATGTTATTTGTTTTATGTGTCTGTTTGTCTTTCTGTGTGATTAATGTTCGCTCTTTCACGAGCCTCGATCTTGTATACAAAAAAAAACAAAAAAAAAAAAACAACCTTCTGTGTGTGTGTGTGTGTGTGTGTGTGTGTGTGTGTGTGTGTCTGTCTGTCTGTCTGTCTGTCAGTGTGTTTGTCTGTATTTGTATGTGTGTGTGTCTTTGTCCTTGTGTGGATGTGTGTCTGTCTGTGTGTGTATGTGTGTGTGTGTGTGTGTGTGTGTGTGTCTGTGTGTGGATGTGCATCTGTCTGTGTCTGCCTGTCTGTGTGTATGTTTGTGTTTGTGTGTGTGTGTGTGTGTGTGTGTGTGTCTGTCTGTGTGTGGATGTGCGTCTGTCTGTGTGTGTGTGTCTGTCTGTGTGTGTATATGCGCGTGTGTGTGTCTGTCTGTGTGTGTATGTGTGTGTGTGTGTGTGTGTCTGTGTATGTATGTGCGTGTGTGTGTCTGTCTGTGTGTGTATGTGCGTGTGTGTGTGTCTGTCTGTGTGTGTGTGTGTGTGTGTGTGTGTGTGTGTGTGTGTCTGTGTGTGGATGCGCGTCTGTCTGTGTGTGTGTATGTCTGTATGTGTGTATGTCTGTGTGTGCATGTGTGTGTGTGTGTGTGTGTGTCTGTGTTGCTATTTTTCTCAGAGATGGCTGAACGGATCTTTGTCAAACTTTCAGAGGTTTATCCGTGAGTGCCGGAGAGTGTTTTAAGGGGGAATTAATTTTGAAAAAAAAAAATTAGTTTTTTTTGGAATTCTTTTTAAATCACTTTATAGTACCTGAGCCTTTGTATAGCTGTATAAAAGGTGATATTAAATTGTCCCCAATTGGTGTGCGTGTGTGTAATATCATATTAAATAATAATTTTCCTTATTAGGTGCAGGTAGAGAAATGTTTTATGCACGTGCAAAAAAAATAGAAAAAAAAATCAAATATATTTCTTCAAAACGCCAAAAGGATCAGAACATCACCGGGAAACGTCGGGTATTCCTGCTAGTTCACAATAAATAAAGGATTATAATATAAAGTAGTTGATACTTTTGCGTCAGTGCACGTTGCGTCTTCGAGGTACCTGCGTCGTTACCCAGCGACGACATCAACAGATTGACGTCGTAAACATTTACAGTTGGCACACTTCGCCGACGCTTTTTGGAAACCTCCTCAAAGACAAGCGAGACGTATAGAGGAAGAAAATAACGGCGGAGAACGGGAAAGTCTAACCTCGGTGGTGGAAAGGAATCCGAGTTCGACAGAGGGAGATAAACGGCAGGTGCATTTAATATTTTGTACAGGTCAGTATCGTTGTCATGTGCCTTTTTCTCAGGGATGGTTTCTGTCTGGCCACGTTCCCATAAAGCCTAGACTTGTGAAATGCTGCAGAGACTGTTGTCCTTCCGGTAGGTTCTCCCATCCCAGCAAAGCAACTCTGTAGTTCTGTCGGTATGGCCATCGGGTTCTATTTTTACTCCCGCCAGGGGGTAATGCATTCGATCGTGTCCGTCCGTGTGTGTGTGTGTGTGTGTGTGTGTGTGTTCGTGTGTTTGTGAACAAGATATCTGGAAAAGTTCTGAACGGATTTGGATGAATGTTGGTGGGATGATTGCCCTTGGGATAAGGAAGAATTGATTAGTTTTTGGTGAAGCTCAGGATTTTATTCCGGATCCAGGAATTTTTTGAAGGATTTTTTACCATTGGAAGATCGGGCTCCAACTTGACCGACGGCGGGAGTATGCGCTCTACTGAGTGGCGTTCCAGTTTTATTTTGTGTACAAGATCGAGGCTCGTGTAAGAGCTAACATTAGTCACCTAAAAATAAACAGACACAAAAAACATATCATCAAGGGAGCGGGAGACAAGATGGGCAGAGAGAGGGAAGAACAGAAGTGCAACAGGAGAGAACAGGGACATCGGGAGATCTATGGGAGGGAGAGGGCGTGGGGGGAGGGGGTGGGAGAGGTTAAAAAAAAAACACATGGACACTGCTAGGACTTCCAAGAAAGAAGTCGGTATTTCAAAAGAGTGGATCTGGGGTGAATTAACGAAGGTAGAAAAGATCTAGGTTTTGGATGGGGGAAGATAAGAGATGGCAGTGAATAGATGTTTTAAAGACCTGGAGGGAGGAGGAGGACCAAGGTCCTTCTTGCCCAGTTGCTCAGTTTGGTTGGACGCCTCGCTCTAGGAAGAGTCAGGGTCGTTCCATATTTTTTCCATTAAGTAATGATGTAGCTTACCATGCTCTTGGGAACTTTCAACACTCCAGAAATTGTTTATACCCTTCCCCAGATCTACGCCTCCTCACAATTCTATCTCGGATTGCTCCAAACGGTTCCTTG
This sequence comes from Myxine glutinosa, assembly GCF_964187855.1. Classification (NCBI taxonomy): domain Eukaryota; kingdom Metazoa; phylum Chordata; class Myxini; order Myxiniformes; family Myxinidae; genus Myxine; species Myxine glutinosa. The sequence goes on along the minus strand of NW_027618077.1, from coordinate 38,332 downwards.
GACTTCATGGTAGAGTTCCTGCTCTGACATGCACTTTTTATATTATATTATATATTATATTATACACATATATAATATCTAATATATATAAAGCATATTGCATTTCGACCTCTCCTGTCAACTTTTCCATCAATTTCAATCATTCTCCTTATCCCAGCAGCTGAGCAGATCGAGATGCCGCCGATTCGTGGCCAGAAAGAGCACATCAAGCGACCAATGAATGCATTCATGGTGTGGGGACGTTGTCACCGCAAGCAAATGGCCAAGGAAATGCCGGGAGTGAGCAATATCGAGGTGAGCAAGGCCCTGGGAGCAGCGTGGCGTTCCATCACGGAGCAGGAGAAACGTCCATACTATGAAGAGTCCCACAGGCTGAAACTTGAACATGATAAGATGTATCCGAGTAAGTTCTTATTCATTAATTTCGCCACCCAAGGTGGATGGACGTTATGTTTTCACCCTGGCTGTCTGTTTGTCTGTCTGTGAACAGGATATCTCAAAACGTTGTGGACGGATTCGAACAGAATTTAACAGAGATGTAGCGCATGTCACAAGGGCGAAATGATTAGATTTTGGTGAAGAACCGGATTCGCATCCGGCTACTGGAAAATTTTAAGTAATTCTTCACCATTGGGAGATTTGGCCAAAAACGATACACTGCAGGATATCTCAAAAAGTTGTGGACGGATTTGGACGAAGCTTGGTGGACCGTTTGGGTGTCTGACAGGGACAAATAGATCCGGGCTTCTGGTTGGCCATGGAACATCTCCAAATCGTGAAATGTTTTCATTTTCATACATGAATCATGTAATGTTCCAGAAATGTTTCTTGCAGTTTCCTGAAATCTCTTGGCATATAATAATATTGTGTTCCTGGAAGGATATTTTGTAGCATTGTAAATTAATTTAGTCTCTTTGGGCCTGCATTATTGAACCTGATTTGAAGTGGAGTTTCCAGGATTCTTGTTCTTTCGATATTTGTCAACTTGTCCATGTTCATAAATTGTGCTGGAATCCTTTATCATTTGCAATGTAATAAATAAGTAAATTCGCATTTCCTCGGATTTTACTTGAATTTACTATGTATCAGGTATATTTTGGCATGTTCTATGTACGTTATATGTGATTGCACAGTAGAAACTGTTTTTCAGTCCAACAGTTTACATCGAATGATATTCCGCAGCTAATCTCTCGATCGTATCGTTTCACTTTCAGATTGGGTCTACAAACCAAGACAATCTCGCACTAAACTCTCCAAAAACATTGTCGACTATCATAACGTTGAGAAAGTGCAGGAGGATAGTCACGGTATTGAACACTCAAAGTGTGGTAAGTGAGTGTCAGATACCAGCTTGACCTCAAGGTGAATTTGTTAAATTATTTCGAGGCTTTCTCCACTGGAGTATGAGTTTGGAGATAACCTTGTATGTATACCACCACTGACCGTTTGTTGTATTTCCAAAACATTCATCCAACTTGCGATTTTTCTTCCCACAGCTCATTCAACTCCATCTCATGATAATCACATCACCTGCAACAGTGATGAAAGGGAGATATCATTACCTGTCCATCAGTTCCAATTCTATCTGACTTGCCCTACGACAAACTCATCCACGGTGTTTGTGACATCTGTGTTTCAGAGTGTCGCACAAGATAACCCATGTAGTTCTGTTCCAGTCTTGTTTCAGGACAACTTTGAAAATATTGAGAAGGGTCAATCCATATGGCTGCAGGAACCTTCACAGCCAGTCCCTCTCGCTGTGCTGGGAAGTCCTCCACTGGAGCACGAGATAATCCCGTCGCAGTTGCAGAACCTTTTAGTTGTCCTTCAACCACAATACCATCAGGTTTATGGAGCATCTCCTGAGTGCACACATCGAGTGAATAATATAAGTCAGAACGCAGGAAACATTTTACCAACTATTCAACCCCAAGGTCAACATGGGATTGACAACATTGCACTGGACAACGATCAGCACCAGCCCAACAGGTAAGTTCACTGTAAAACATCATAGCCTTGGACAACCTGAGGCAGGAATAAATAGCTCATTAACAACCTCTCTATTTTGTTTTCACAGTGATATCTGCAATTTCATCCCTTGCCTTTTAAATGAAGGTGATCGACAGCATGAAATGTTGCACTTTATGAACCACAATGTCCTTCAGACAAATGAAAATACCAACCAAGAAAGCACGGCGGCACTCAACTCCCACCGTGAGGCTAACCTCGCAACAGATTCTGAACTTCTAAACTCAGTCGAATTGATGGCAAGCTCTTTGCTATCTGATGTTGATTGGCACAAGTCAGCTGAACTGCCTGAAGAATATTTGCCAGCTGACTTTCAACACTTGCTGGAACTGCCTGCAATGTCTCTGCCAACCGACTCAAACGAGTCCGTGAGGCGGCCTGTGGACTGTTTCAGTTTTCCAGCTGAGCTCAACTGGTCAGCAGAACTGTCAGACCTTTTGCTATCTGAAACCACATTCATGAGTGAACTTCCAGAATGAATACTAGCTGACTGATTCCTTCGGTTATCTTCAGGATTCGAATGCTCAGGATTCGAATTTCTTCTTGGATTTTGAATTGCTGACAAGCATCGAGACCTGTACCGAGCCTGATTTAGTTGTTTATTATATTGATGAGTGCATGCAGATTCAGCACTGCAGATTCCATGTTAACAGCTTTGAGTCCATTTGGCAATAAATAAAGTTTCTGTTTTCCAAGATTTTGACATCTCAAGTCTCTTTTGCTTCAATAAAATTGGCATAATCGGAACATTACAATCGATGGGCATTTATGGTCTTTTTGTAAAACGAGAAACAGCCGCTCCACGCGGAGGTAGCCACGATGGGTCATTATTACCGATATTATTTTTGCCAAAAGTGGATGGAGTTTATGTTTCTCCACCTGTCTGTTTGTCTGTGAGCACGATACCTCCAAAAGTATTGGACTGATTCAGACTAAACATGGTGGATAATTTGGGTGTCTGACAAGGACGAATTGATTTGATTTTAATGAAGATCCTGATCTAGATATGAGAATATTTTAATTTTTCAAGTGATTCTTCCCCATTGAGAGATAAACCCAAAAACAATACTGAATAGAGCACGATATCTCAAAACGCTATTGACGGATTAATACAAAACTTGATGGATGAGTTGGGTAAGTAACAAGAACAAGCCGAAGAGATTTTTGGTTCAGGTCCGGATGGTCAGCGCTCTACTGAGTGTTGTTCAAGTTGTTGTTGTATAGCCCTGGACAGTTCTCTCGAACAAGCCCACGTCATGGAGACAGCCGATCGATCTCGCCGGAGTGACCCAGCGATCCCCCACATCCAGGATGGTGTACCCTCCACCATCACGAAGTCAGGATCACGACAGAGTTAGAGACAGTCAGAGAGAGAGAGAGTTAGAGAGATAGAAAAGGAGAGAGAGAGAGAGAAAGGGAGAGAGAAAGAGAGAGAGAGAGAGAGAGAGAAAGAGAGAGAGACTGACTGTTTCTTCCTTTTATTACAAGAGTGCAAAAAATCAGTTATGTTCAGTCATAAAGAAACAAAACACAATAAAAATGGTCTCAAGGAAAAGTTATTATCAAATCATCATCATCAAGTGTGCATATGACATCATTAAAAACCCACTTTTCTTTAAAACATGTTAAATTCTTGTTCATTTAAAAAAACCGGTACTCTAGCTTTAGTCTTGCATTTACAAGAGCCTTAAAGGTGAGCAGTACATCATATGACGAGTCAGAAGCGTTTCCCATTTTTTTCTTCCTGGATTTATAAATTGCAAACTTGGCCTGGCCAATTAAAAAATTCATTAAAACCACATTTCTAAGGGAAGACGGTCCTAAAATTATCCACTCAATTATCCACTCAAAACTCAATTATCCTCTCAAATTATCCACTCTGGCTCCGGAAACCCAAAAGCACTCTTCTCTACAATAAACAAACTCCTCAGCCCCCTGAACACCACCACCCAGTCATTCACAATAGACAACTGCATCTCCTTCCTTTCATTCTTCCAACGCAAAATTGAAAACATCTACAACAGCTTGACCACCGCCGCACCCGCTCCCCCTCAAACCACCTGCCCCCCCTTATCCTGCCATCCCCTGTCTCAATTCTCCCCAGTCTCCCCTACTGACCTCTCTGAACTCCTCATCGGAATGAAAACTGCCACCTGCACTCTTGACCCCATCCCCTCCAGCTTTGTCAAGGCCTCCCTTCCTGCTCTCTCTCCACTTATCATTGCAACAATAAACTCCTCCTTGTCTACAGGCATCGTCCCACCATCCCTCAAAATTGCTGCTGTTACCCCCATTCTGAAAAAACCTGGACTAAACCCTGACACCCTAAATAACTTCAGACCCATCTCCAACCTACCCTTTCTGTCAAAGGTTTTGGAACGCGCTGTAGCCACTCAACTCAAACATCACCTCTCTGCCAATAACCTGTATGAAACATTCCAATCCGGATTCCGCTCCAACCACAGTACTGAAACTGCTCTCCTCAAAATCACCAACGACCTTCTCCTCTCCTCTGACGCTGGCAACCTCAACATTCTCATCCTCCTCGACCTCAGCGCCGCCTTTGACACCATCGATCACACCATCCTCCTCACCCGACTTGAAACCACCTTTAACATTACTGGCACTGCCCTCTCTTGGATTAAATCATACCTCTCTGACAGACGTCAGTTCATCTCCATCAATAACTGCAAATCCCCCACTGCTCCCCTCCCCCAAGGTGTCCCCCAAGGTTCAGTTCTTGGCCCCCTCCTCTTCATCCTTTACCTGTCCCCCCTCGGTCACTTAATCCGCCGTCATGGTCTCCAATTCCACTGCTTCGCCGATGAGATCCAGCTTTTCATTTCCACCAAGTCCATCTCCACCGCCACCCACTCTATCCTGACAAACTGCATCACTGAAATAAAATCCTGGCTTCAAATCAACTTCCTCAAACTTAACTGTGATAAATCTGAAATAATCATCATTGGCCCAAAAACGCTCACCAAGTCCACCCATAACTTTGCCCTCAACATCGACGGTTTCCCAGTATCCACCTCCCCTCACATCCGGAATCTTGGCATCATCTTTGACCAAACCCTCTCCTTCGACAAATACACTAAACAGATCACAAAGACAGCCTTCTTTCACCTGAAAAACATCGCCCGTCTCCGTCCATCCCTCTCCTCCGTGGCTGCAGAAACCCTCATCCACGCCTTCATCACTTCCCGTCTGGACTACTGCAATAGCCTCCTTTATGGTTCACCCTCAACAATCACCAATAAACTCCAATACATTCAGAACTCCGCTGCCCGTCTACTCACCCATTCCCGGACCCGTGACCACATCACCCCCGTCCTTTACAAGCTTCACTGGCTCCCCATCTCCCAGAGAATCCAGTACAAAATCCTCCTCTTGACCTACAAAGCCCTCCATAACCTGGCCCCATCCTACCTGGCTGACCTCCTCTCCAGACACACTCCCACCCGCAACCTCCGCTCTGCTGGTACCAACCTCCTGACCCCCCCCAACCGGACCAAATTTAGATCCTGGGAGGACAGGGCCTTCTCCATCGCTGCTCCCACCCTCTGGAACTCGCTACCTCACACCATCAGAGACTCCTCCTCACTCACCACATTCAAAACATCACTCAAGACCCACCTGTTCAACACTGCATTCAACATTTAACCCACAGCATCTAACCCCTGACTATCTCCTCTCCTTCTCCCTCCTTTGTGCTTTGAATATTTCCCTATTGATTCTTCTTTTTTTGCAATTGTTTTTATGTTTTGCTATGCATTATGTTTTGCACTCTGTCAAAGCGTCTTTGGGCTTTCTGAAAAGCGCTATATAAAATAAATGCATTATTATTATTATTATTAAAACACCATAAATAAAAACATTGTGATTGAAGAGGGAACCAAGCTTCACAAAGCGTTCCTGAAGGAATGTAAAAAGAGGTTGCAATCGTTCACACACAAGGTATATATGCGGTAGGGTTTCAATGGATGCACAGAAGGGGCATAGATTAGAGTTAGCAGTAGAAAACCGGTTCAGTAAAACATTATAAGGTAAAATCCAGTGTACAAGTTTCCATTGAATATCTCCAACATACTTTGGAGTAGGCAAGAGATAAAAACTTCGCCAATTGGGGCAATTGGGGGGTATTGGGGGTAAAACATCCCGCCATCGAAGCCTCGGGTGCTCAGAAAATATTTTTGCGTTTAAAATTTTAACGTACGCGTTGTACAAAGTTTTCTTTGGAAAGGCGGGAAGGGATAATGCAGTATCATCAGGGCTGTTCAGGCCAGGGGACAGATTAAGTGGCGGGCTGAAGACTAGGAGTTTGGGGAAGTCACCCGCTGTTTCCTCGGGGGAAGGGCCAAGTTCCCCGCAGGTATTACGATACGTTGTGGATATCCCTTGAAGGAACCGAGAGATGATCCTGACAGATTTTATTCCGGTTTTTTGTGCCACAGCGGCAGCACTTCGCCGGCAGCTCCCAGACTCTGTCATGAGGTCTTTCACTCGCAGCAGCTTGGCATCAACAAAACGTTGAACGAGTCCCCTATTATTCAGGCTGTTTTCCAGGAATGGGGTTGTAGCATAGGGGCTCATTCAACAACATTTCCATGTTGTATGTTGCCATTTCACGGGAAAAGGACAGGGCTTGCCAGGCGTTCATCACCCCTTGGTAAAAGGTGGGCAGCAAGGATGAATCGATTTGATGAGGGTTCATCAAGAAAAGTTCTCGGTCGTAACCCAGCTTGCATGTAAGCTGCAATATGCAGTTAGCCAGAGGCCTCCAGAGTAGGGCTTCATCTCCATATACAAGTTGGCGCACGATATGAAGCCGGAAGACCATAATCCGGCTGCAGATATCAATAAGACCTTGGCCACCTTCAGTGAGTGGTAAGTATGCCACAGGGGGTTGGAGCCAGTGTTTCCCGCTCCAGAAAAAGTCGACAATGCTCTTTTGCAGTGTAATAAGAAGGCTCCCGGGCGGTTGTAGGCATATCATCTTATGCCATAGCATAGAGGCGACAAGATTGTTAATGACGAGAGTTCTTCCGCGGTACGAAAGTTGAGAAAGAAGTCCTTTCCAGCGGGCCAGTTTTGCCATTACCTTGTCCGGTAATCCCACCCAGTTCTGCTGCTCAAAGGTGTTGTCTCCTAGGAAAATACCGAGGTATTTAATGCCACTTTTCTGCCAGTTCACTCCTCCTGGTAGGACAATTGGCGGGCAATCTCCAGGTCCTATCCAAAGGGCTTCACTCTTCTTCCAGTTTACCTGGCCTGAACAAGCCTGACAATATGTTTTTAGTGCCTGAGCCACCGCAGTGACGTCAGCACTATTTTTTATATAAATACAGACATCATCTGCATAAGCAGAGACTTTTAGCGGTGTGGTAAGAATTGATCCAGTGAAGCCAGAAATGTGCGTATGTAATTGGAGCAGAAGAGGTTCGATGGCAAGAGAGTATAAAAGTCCAGATAGCGGGCAACCTTGCCGTACTCCCCGTTGTACAGCAATGGGGCTACACAATACTTGATTTATTTTAAGAACACTGGATATATTACAATACAAAAGTTTAACGTACGAGATAAAAATAGGTCCAAACCCAAAATTCTCTAAAACTCTAAAAAGGAACATGTGGTCAATACAGTCAAAGGCTTTTCCTTAGTCAATGAAAAACAGACCAACATTCATATTAAAATTGTTACAAAACCGAATGGTATCACGGATAAGAAAGATATTATTAAAAATAGTATGTCCAGGAATACAAAAGGATTGATGTTCTCCTATTAGTACATTCATAAAAGGTTTCATTCGATTAGACAAGGCTTTGGCTAAAATTTTACAATCCGTACATAAAACAGAAATAGGACGCCAGTTCTCTATAAGTTGAGTGTCCGCTTTCTTAGGAATTAAGGTGGTGACTGCTCTCCGGCAACTCCACGGCAGTTGTCCATCCTCTAAACATTCATTCAATACCCGCAGTAGGTGAGGTCCAATGGCGTCCCAAAAAAACTGGAAAAATTCGCTAGTCAGCCCATCCAGTCCATGGGCTTTATCAGGTTCCAAGGCCTTTAAGGCAGCGGTGAGCTCAGGTAACCTAAGAGGATCCTCCAACTGCTGCTTCTGATCCTCCTCCAATGTTGGAAGGTTAGAAACAAGTTCCGATATTGCATCCTGGTTGGTGTCATGCCGCATAAACCGTTGTTTAAAATGTTTCCGGGCACATTCCCTGATTCTGCCATCTTCATAAAGGAGTTCCCAATCATGGAGCAAGCGTGTAATCATTGACGAAGAGGCCCCCCTTTTAAGGCTGAAGAAGAATTTGGTTGGAGCATCAAGGTCGTGTATGTACCTCATCTTCAGGCGCAATAAGGCATTTTGTGCTCGCCTTTCCGATATGGAATTCAGTAAGGCCGTTTTTCCATGCATTTGTTGCCCCATTTCCTGGTAGCTCACACTTGCAGTTCCCTGAAGCTGTTCCTGTAATTCCAGGATTTCATCTTCAAGTAAGGTTGTGGTTTTTCTTTCCTCTTGAACACCATACGCACGATATTGTTGGCAGAACAGTCCGATGTGCGTTTTGGCATTATCCCACCATTGTCTGAGGTTTGAGAAATTCCCTTGGGAGGCAACTAGAATATTCCAAATTTCCGGAAAAATGTCCTTAAAGGTACTATCATCAAGTAAGTTGTTATTAAATTTCCAAAAAGCACTCTTGTGTTTCGGGCAGGGGGCAGAAATTTTGAGAAATGTTGCGCTGTGGTCCGAGAATCCTGATGGGCAAATTTTGGATGACAGAACGAGGCGTTCAAGTGGAGGATTAATATAAAACTTGTCCAAGCGAGCAAGTACAATATTACCCTGAATGCATCGACACCATGTGTATTGCCAGATTGATGGGTGCTGTACCCGCCATATATCTGTCAAATTCATTTGTTTTAAAAATTTGGTGAGAGGGATTGTGGAGGCAGGATGGGGCTCTGCACTATTCCTGTCTAGTTGGGGTTGGAGGGTGCAATTAAAATCTCCACCAATACAAACATGATTGTCTTGGTTTTTTAGGGCGTTTCGGCTGTCGAAGGACGTTAGGTGTGTCCCAAGGTCATTAAAAAACCCTCGCCGAGCTACAGGCGTACTTGGGGCATAAATATTAAAAATAGTATAAAATTTTCCACAGTAGTGGAATTCTAGGGATGCTAGGGATCCCTTGTGTATTTCGTCGAATTTAAGCGATGAAGGCGCAAAGGAGGGGCTAAGAATTATTGCGACACCGCCTTTGCGGGAGTCACCGTTACTAAAAAAGGACAGGCCGGGGAAGAGCCTACACCATTCTGCGACACAGCAGTCGTTGGCATGGGTCTCTTGTAAGAGGGCAATGTCAACTTTCTTCTGTAATAAAAAATCCCTTACTTGAACTTTACGGACAGAGCTACATCCTCCGTTAATATTCAGGCTAAAAATGGAAAAACTCATTGCAGCTACAAGGAGGAGTGACCACCACTCAATTTTTTGATAGCAGTTCATTCTTAGCTTTTTGCAACCACTTCTTTAAACGGTGACGTTGGGAGGAATTGAAATTTAAAACGTGGGGCCGTTTTACCATCAGTCTAGCGGAATGTATAAAATCAGGTAGCTCCGGAAAAAAGGTTTCTATAACAACATTCCTTTTTCGGAATGTGTCCTTAAGAAACCTTTTTATCTCGGAGGGAGGGATTGGAGGGGTTTCTTCTTCCTTAAGGCTACCACATTCACTAACAGAGTCATCTATATCAGATGGCTCAGATGGTGTGTCACACTGGTTTTCATCATTTATCTCCTCACCGTCATCACATCCCTCCACGTTATCGGATGGGGCATAGTCCATAGAGGGAGGGGACGGGGAGGGAGAAAAATGAGCCATCTTCGGGGGAGGGGGGGGGGGGGGGAGGGGGGGGGGTACTAATTTTTGCGGTTCAACCATATCAGTTTCTAGGTCAGTAGACAAGGGCGAGGATTCATCCACATCTATGTCCTCCAATACCGAGAAACGATTTTCTGTGACGAGGGACAAATCTAGGGCAGAGAGGAGGGGCTGTCGGTTTTCAGTTGTAGGTTTTTTAAAGAGATGACCGTTTTCATCTGTTGTTTGCAGATGTCTTTTTCCTTTTGGGCAGACTAATTGAAACTCGTCCTGGTTAGTGGGAAGAGATTGCAAGGGTTTGGGGGAGGGGGGGGGGACGGGGACGGGGGGCGTGATCATCGGGAGGGGATTCCCATCGGCTACCACGGCGAGAGAGGTAGGATCAGTTATAGCAGGCAACAAGCTGTGATTGGACGATGTCGCCTGGGGGGTGAGGTCTATCGTTAACAGGAGATGGCTGCAATTAGATCCTTCAGTAGAGGGAGGGGCCCCTGTTTCAAGGGGAGGGGAAGGGGGTACGGCGGGGGGGTTTGGATCGGTGGTAGGAGGGCTTGGGTCGGTGGTAGACAGATTGGGATCAGTGGTGGTAAGGCTTGGGTCGATAGTGGGAAGGTTCGGGTCGGTGGTGGGAGGGCTTGGTTCGGTGGCGGGAAAGCTTGGTTCGGTGGTGGGAAGGTTTGGTTCGGTGGTGGGAAGGTTTGGTTCGGTGGCGGGAAGGCTTGGTTCGGTGGTGGGAAGGCTTGGGTCGGTGGTGGAAGGGTTTGGATCGGTGGTGGGAAGGTGGGGGGGTTGCTTATTCCCGGTTCGGAGGGGAGGTTGTACTTGTGGAGAATTCTCTTTTCGGGGGCAGTCATGCTTAACATGCCCAAATTGTCCGCAGCCAAAACATTTTAGAACGTTGGTGGACACGTACACTGTATATTCGTTCTGTTCATGTTTTAATTTTATTATAAGGTTTAAATCCTTCTGGGAATTTTTTAAAATCATAAACACTTGCCGCCGGAATGAAACCACGTGCCTTAAATCGTTGTTTCGTGACCCGAAGGGAATCATGGAGATACGAGACACGATGGTACCGTATCCGGACAACTCTTTAATTAGTACATCGTCGGATACAAATGGGGGGCAATTGGATATCACGACTTTTATCGCTGGGCTATCTAGTGGGGAAATCATAACAAATAAATCTGGATCGATTGTCAAACCCTGTTCGACAATTTGTGGGACACAATCCACGTCGGACAAAAAAATAACGATCCGCTTGTTCATCCGCGAAGCGGCAACAACCTTGTCGATCCCGACAACACGACCGGTCGCGAGGACAACGTCCTCGACACTAACCTCACGTTCCGGAGGTACACAAAAGAACCCGTGCTTACGGGTCAGGCTCTGAAAGGCCGTAAATCGAGATAGTGCAGTTGCCATGCTGGAACAGCTGCACTTACAACCCCTCCCCAACTCGGGGAGGGTGAATATATAATATAATCTTCCCTACCCGAACTCCGGGAATGGGAAGTAATCAGACCTCTCCGATTTCCCTAACTTCGGAAAAGGGAGGCAACAAAACAAACTGAAGGAAAGATAAACGAAAGGAAAAAGGAAATAGAGGTTTAAGATGAAGGAGCAAACACCGATCGGGCGACGCCCAAAAACGGCGAACCCTTACCAGCAATCACCCTGTGCTCTCCGGCTCTCTCTCCCGTCTCAATGTATATGGGAATCACCAGGAAGACTCCACGAACAGGCACAAGGACACAGAGGGGGGAAACGGGGGGAATGGAGCAACAACACAGAGCACTCACAGGCCTCCACAAGCAGACGCCATGACAGTACAACGAGAGAGAGAGAGAGAGAGATAGAGAGATAGAGAGATAGAGAGATAGAGAGATAGAGAGATAGAGAGATAGAGAGATAGATAGATAGATAGAGAGAGAGAGAGAGAGAGACTGACTGTTTCTTCCTTTTATTACAAGAGTACAAAAAATCAGTAATGTTCAGTCATAAAGAAACAAAACACAATAAAAATGGTCTCACGGAAAAGTTATTATCAAATCATCATCATCAAGTGTGCATATGACATCATTAAAAACCCATTTTTCTTTAAAACATGTTAAATTCTTGTTCATTTTAAAAAACCGGTATTCTAGCTTTAGTCTTGCATTTACAAGAGCCTTAAGGGTGAGCAGTACATCATATGCCGAGTCAGAAGCGTTTCCCATTTTTTTCTTCCTGGATTTATAAATTGCAAACTTGGCCTGGCCAATTAAATTAGTCCTTTTATTAGAAAAATATAAAAGTAACAATATACACGTTTTGCAATGAAATCAATAATGCCAACAACAAGAAAAAGAAAAAGAAGAAGCACCCAATGATCATCAAATAAGAAACAATCAGTATCTCACAACAGTATTCTAAATTCGTTTTCTTTAACCTCACAAAACCCACCAACACACCAAGTATCAACAAAGTTTTGAAAATTTCCGGCCTCGTTGGAAAAGGTAAATTCCAGTTTCAATCTTGCTGAGACTAATGCATTCAAACACAACATGATATTGCAGTGCTCTATCGGTTTGCCAGATAGTTTGTCTTTTCTTTTCAAATAAACAGCAAGTTTCGCAGTTGCTATTAGGAAACTAAACAGTTTCGATGCAGGATTCTGTTTAGGAGCAAAACCAAAGACGAAATTTCTCAAAGAAAAAGTAACATGCATTTCGTGTGCAATGTAATTCAACCAATGAAACAAAGGAAATAATCGGATACAGGCTATGAATGCATGAAACAAGTCCTCATTGACTGTACAGAAGGGACAACAAACAGATACAGGAGAAAAATGTCTAATAAACGTGTTGGAGGGAACAATCCAGTGGGCCAAACACCACTGGAGATCACCTGTTCTTTTGGATGTGGGCTCACTATACATGGCTTCCCAGATAGGTTCGGAGGGGGGGTCCTCCGGGTAACAATCCTTTCCATCGTGTAACTCCATTTAACGAAGGGTTCCCATTTAACAGCTTGAGGCACATCTTGTAGATGCCCTTGCTGTCCATTGTCTGGAAAAGCTTTGACCCATCGCTAACAGGGGGCAAATCATTTTGAATGGGTTCAACAATCAATTTAGGCACTGTCGGCTCATTTAGATCTTCTTCTGTACCTCGAGTCCAAGTTAGGCCAAGTTGCCGTTCCACCTGAATCATTTTCCTCAAAATTTTTGCAATCATCCTATGGGACCAAATCCCTGTCAGGTCGGCGATTTCACTTACGGATTTCCAACCATACCCTGAGTCATGTCGGAGATGCCGCACCTTCACGATACCAGCTGCTATAAAGTGTTGGCAAAAATCTCGACTCTTTGGAATGTCGGGAAAGAGAGGGTTATAGAACAAAGGCTCGTGTGCCAGCATTTTCGTTACATATGTGTCCACCTGACGACTCACAGAAAGGCTCTGCCAGGCATTTAAGAGGCTTTGGTAAAAAGCAGGGAGAACCGATATGTCGACATGTTGGAGGTTCATTTGAAAAAGTTCAAACCCGTACCCGAGCCTACCCGCTCGCTGCAGTACAAGGCGTGCAGGGAGCTGGCCTGGCAGATGTTCCATGTAGAGGAGACGTTGAATGGACCGCAGCCGGAAGGCCATTAGGCGGGCTTTGATGTCGACGAGGTTGTGGCCACCCTCAGCCGAGGGACGACATATCACATCGGGTCGTAGCCAGTGGTAGCCTCCCCAGAAGAAGTCCACCAGTTTGCCCTGGAGTGCTTTGAGTAGGGCCTCCGGCGGTTGCAGGCAGATGAACCTATGCCACAACATTGTGGCAACTAAGTTGTTGATCACTAGCACACGGCCCTTGAAGGACAAATGAGGTAAAACCCTTTTCCATCGGATCAATCTTTCTCCCACTTGCTCAATTACCCCGTCCCAATTTCTCTGAGCATACTGTGGGGAACCAAGGAATATGCCCAAGTACTTAATTCCCTCACTTCCCCACAGCAACCCTGCGGGGAGGGATGGGGGCGGCTGTGGTACAGGCTGAAGAAGGTTGCGATAAAGGGAGGGTATCCATAACGTCTTGTTCTTGTTCCAATTGATTTTTAAAGAGGAGGCAACGTGAAACTTTGATAGGCACTCAACAAGGATATCAATATCATCCTTATCTTTTACAAAGATGCAGACGTCATCCGCATAAGCACATAGGGTTAGCGGTGCACTCATGGGAGAAAGTGCTATTCCAGAAATCTTCTTTCTCAGTAGATTGAGAAGAGGCTCTAAAGAAAGAGCAATCAATAAACCAGAGACTGGGCACCCTTGCCGAACCCCTCTCCGAACCTTGATGGGGGGAGCCAGCACATTATTAATCTTAATTAAACTAAATACCTCTGTGTATAGCAAGGAAATGTAGGAACGAATGTTTGCTCCGAGGCCGCATGCCTGTAACACATGATGCATAAACTTATGGTCGATACTGTCAAATGCCTTTTCAAGATCAAGCGACATCATTCCAAAGTCTTCTTTACCACGGTTACCATCAATGAGATCTCTGATTAAAGAAATATTATCATGGATGGATCTTCCAGGAACACAGTAACTCTGTTCTGGCAGTACTAGATCACCAATAACCTTTTTTAGTCGATTAGCTAGTACTTTTGAAAAAAGCTTGTAGTCCGTGCACAGCAGGGAGATCGGTCGCCAGTTCACCAAAAGTCGGGGATCTTCAGTTTTCGGGAGCAAGCACACTACGGCTCTTCTTAGACTCAGCGGCATTATACCAGTCTGTATAGAAGTGTCCAAAACATTCAGCAACTCAGGGCCTAAAAGGTCCCAAAATGTCAGAAAGAATTCGGGAGGTAGACCATCAATACCCGGAGCTTTCCCTGAATCCATGGCAGCAAGAGCACAGGTTAGCTCAAGGAGGGCGATTGGTAGGTCAAGCTCCAACCGTTGAGCCTCAGTTAGGGAGGGGAGGTGAGAGGTTAAATCCATCATTGTATCATTACAAACAGTCTGCTCCTCAAAAAGTTTTGTAAAGAATTCAATAATGTTTATTCTAACATCATCCTCGTTGACAACAACGTTGCCTCTTGAGTCCAAAACAGAAGAGATTAGCCGTGATGGCTTGCTTAAGGATTCTAAATGAAAGAAAGACTTGTTTGGGGTGTCTGATAATTTTACATTCTGTATTCTAAGTCTAATTAATGTACCGGCTGCTTTCTCTTGAACTAACTCCCTTAAAAGAGCTTTCTTTACAAGCAATAACCGGTAATTGGCGTCATTGTTTTCATGAGCCAATTTACTCTCCAATTGTAGAATATCCAATTCCAACCGGGCCATTGTAATGTGCTTGTCGTTTGTGCTGTGTGATTGGAAACATTGACAAAAAACCCGAATTTGAGATTTCATGTTATCCCATCATATGCTGGATGAAGAAAAGGAAGATTTCTTTGCTACTAGACTTGCCCAGAAAACACGAAAGGCTTCTTTAAACATACCATCTTCTAGAAGTCTAACATTAAACTTCCAATAAGTGCTCCTATTTGCGGGTTGAGGAAAGGAAAGGTTTAGGGTTACCATATGATGGTCTGAAAACACGGAAGGAAAAAGATTTGAAGAAACCGCAGTATTTTTAAAGGGTACGTTGATGTACCATCTGTCAAGCCTTGCCAAGGATACTCGACTATTGGCGCATCGACACCAGGTGTACTGGGATGTGTTTGGGTGGTGCAACCGCCAAACATCAACGAAGCCCATTGTGCTAAAAAAATTGGATAAGTGTACATGGGACTCAGGATGGGGTTCGACAGAGTTTCTGTCAACCGATGGGTCGAAGGTGCAATTGAAATCACCTCCGACACACACACAATGATCAAAATCAACCGATCTTAAGTGATTTATCATTGAGGTGAAGAAGGACTGACGCTCTACGCTATCACTTGGCGCATACACATTAAAAATGGCGTAATGGAAGTTATGGCTTACTAGTTTGAGAGAGCTAAGCCGACCATTTATTACCTCCTGAAAATGGCATGACGCACACACGAGCCCTGGCTTCAGCAAGAAGCCGACTCCAGCAGATGAAGCTGATAAATTGCTGAAATAGCATTGGCTCTTAAAAAGTTGATGCCAGTTATGTTCCACATTTGGTGTGATGTGAGTTTCTTGAAGTAAGATCACATCCGCCTTTTTCCGTTGAAATATGTTTTTTACTTGAACCTGGCGGAGGTGGCTAGCACCACCACCGTTGATATTTAAAGTTGCAAGTTTTATAGTTTTCATCCTGTATTGATGAAATCATCCTGTGGCTGGGAACACTCTACACCTGCACGTGTGATGAATTTTCTTAACCTGTGGTATTGTGACTTATTCAGGTCAAATTGTTCAGGCGTTTTAATTATGGATTTTGCAGTGTGGATGAATGCAACCAAATCGTCAAAATAGTCTTTAATGACTATGTTACGCTGTCTGTACGTTTCGGCTAGAAACGACACGATGTGTTGGGGGGGTATCTGTGACTGAGATGCTGATGACTGTGACAGCTCAGTCACTTCCACCTCGTCCTCAGACTCTGACAGGTCTGATAATGTCCCGCCTGGATCTTGGGCCTTACTTGCAGCTCTCACGAGCTCCTCTGGAGGCATCTCCTGAGATTTCGTTGGGTACTCTGGTACACACTCACGAGCAGACTGGTGCTTACTTTCTTTATGTGTGCTTTGGCAAATGGCTGCAGATCTCTGCGTAGCCAGGGTTACGATTTCTGTTTATAAGACAGAGCAATTTGTTTGGTCACCAGTCCGCTCAGCTACTGGAGGGGGGACCGGTAGGGCTTCGCGTTCAGGCTCAAAAATGGCCGCATTGTTCGGATCAATGTAGGCTTTATTCTCAGAGCCTGGGAAATCAGTAACATTCTCTTTTCCACTTTGGCGTTCGATATTTTCGTTTGCTGTAAACGTTTTGCCCTCTTTTGCAGAGACAGTGTCTCTGCCCAAGACAGCCTTCTTTATCGCACCATCGGGGCTATTTGTTAGTGGTGCTTTCCGTTTTTTGGTCAGTATGACAAGTTCTTCATTCATGGGTTCGCCAGCAGTACTAGCATCACCAAGTGCCATCTCACTGGGTTTGGGTAGCACCTGGGCGTTGGGAAGCACGGTCGGGGCGTCGGGAAGCACAGTCGTGGCGTCGGGAAGCACGGTTGGGGCTTCGGGTAGCACGGTTGGGGCTTCAGGTAGCACGGTTTGGGCTTCGGGAAGCGTAGTCGGGACCTCGGGAAGCACAGTTGGGACATCAGGAAGCACAGTCGGGGCGTCGGGAAGCACGGTCGGGGCTTCAGGTAGCACGGTTTGAGCGCCGGGAAGAACGGTTTGAGCGTCGGGGAGCACGGTCGGGGCGTGAGGAAGCACGGTCGAGGCGTGAGGAAGCACGGTCGAGGCGTGAGGAAGCACGGTCGAGGCGTGAGGAAGCACGGTCGAGGCGTGAGGAAGCACGGTCGAGGCGTGAGGAAGCACGGTCGAGGCGTGAGGAAGCACGGTCGGGGCGTTTTCTTTTTTACAGCCCACATTGGTGTGTCCCAATTTGTCGCACTTCGTACAAGATGTTTTGGGACAAAACCTTTTAACGTGTCCGAAGTCTCCACAAAGGAAGCACGTTAAGGTGCCTGACGAAGCGTACATTTGATATTGACGATCATTTACCGAAATTTTAAACGAGATGTTTAGTCCTGTATCGTCGCCGCGATCACGAAGCACCATGAATACTTGTCTCCGGAAACTCATAACATGTTTCACTCGTTCATCCCGACATCCCAGGGGAATCATCGAGATTCGGGAAACAACAGTTCCATACCGGGTCAGAACAGCCATTAACTTATCATCTGTGATAAACGGAGCGACATTTGAAATAATAACTTTAATCGCCGGTGTGTCCATCGGGGAAACCATGACGAACTGCCCACCTTTTAATGACAGACCGGTACTAACAACATCATGCACGAACTTCTCGTCCGACACGAAAACAACAAACTTTTGGTTCATCTGTGACACGGCGCGGACATTTTCATCGCCGATAACATTCCCTACAGCTAGGATAATGTCCTCGGTAGGAACACCTTCGGGAGGGACACACACGAAAGCATGCTTCCTTGTTAGGGTTTCAAACCCTTCCTGCCGTGCACGAACACTCGCCATAACGGCGATGTCTCACCTTTCCACCTTGACCAGGCGGAAAGGACACAAAATAAATAAAGTCGAAATGAAATAATAAATAATAAAGTTCTCACGACGCGAGTAAGGTAAACAGCACCGACGGAGCAGGTAAACTGAACCGACCGGGTCTGCTCTCACCTTTGGGCTCTTCTCTCACTCTCTCTGTCTCAAGGGAGGGAAAGAGAGACAGGTGGTAAAGAAGGACACGACAAAGGCGCGATGGGAAAGGAAGGAATGGGTGGGGGGGGGGGGGGGGGAGGAAACAACACAACACAAGCACGGAGCTACAGCACACGAACATGAGTGCACGCCATCTTGCCACGCCCAACACACGAACGGCCAGCAGGGGGCGAGAGAGAGAGAGAGAGAGAGAGAGAGAGAGAGAGAGAGAGGGGAGGGAGAGAGAGGGAGAGAGAGAAACATTTGACATTTGTCCCCGTTTGTTGCCAGGAAACCATTGTTCACAGTGAAAACCCAAAAAACAATTCAAGGCGATGGCTGTACAAGTTTAAAATGGGAGACAAGATAAATCATAAATTCATTGTAAGAGAACCATCAGCCAGTTGACATAAGGAGGGTTGCTGGCAGAGCTTGTGCGACTTGTTGGAATATTTGGGGGACAGAGCACAGAGAGAGCTGGGGGAGCAAGGCCGGAGAGGAGTCGGTAGAAGACAGAAAGACCACCTACCTGCCTGCGGTGAGTGAGTGAAAGGCCCTCAGAGATAGCTTCATCGTGGGAGATTCCAATGATTTTGAAAGCTTTGGATTCAACAGCGTGAAGCCGAGCCAGGTGTGAGGCAGGAGCACCAGCCCATAGGGGAGAACAGTATTCCATTGAGCTGCGGATGAAAGCCTTGTATGTGGTTAGGAGCTCAGGTGTGCCGAGGAAGGACTTCGCACGACGGAGGATGCCCAGTCGGCGACTGGCTTTGGAGGCCAGCTTGGAAATGTGGTTTTCCCAAGAAAGATCATGGCAGATAGTGAGACCCAAAAGCTTGAGCGACAGAACTTCTTGGAGAGGATTGTTGAGAAAGTTGATGGGAGGGTTGTCCAGTCGATCTTTTCGGAGAGACATAGTAAGAGAGTGAGATTTGTCAGGATTGAAAGACATGTTCCACTTGTTTGACCAGTCTGTGATTTTGTCCAGGTCTTCAGAGAGTGAGGAGGCTGCAGACTGCCGATCTGAGGGAAGACGAATGGAGCGGCAGAGAGTGGAGTCATCAGCAAAGAGATAGAGAGGATTTTCCAGAGAGTCGGAGAGATCATTGATAAAGACCAGAAAAAGCACAGGGCCCAGCACACTTCCTTGGGGAACTCCAGCCTGAACAGGAAGGGGAGATGAGAGAAATCCATTCAGGGCCACACGTTGACTATGACCAGAGAGGAAGTCCGCAAGCCATGCATGGAGATTTCCATGGATACCATGGGAGGAGAGTTTGGTGAGCAGAGCTGGGTGCCAGACCGTATCAAAGGCCCGTGATATGTCAAGGGAGACAGCTCTGATTTCCTGTTTGGCATTGAGGACCTCCATCCATTGTTGAGACAGCAGAAGCAGCATGTCCAGAGTAGAGTGACCTGGTCTGAAACCAAATTGATGATCAGAGATCAAGCCATTGGAGAAGAGGAAAGATTTCATATCCGAAGCAATGATGGATTCTATGACTTTGCTGATAATTGGGAGCAGGCTGATTGGTCTGTAGTTGCAAGGATCTGTTTTTGCACCTTTTTTGTGTAAAGCGGTAATGTTAGCTGATTTGCAGGATGCTGGCAGATGACCTTGAGCAAAAGATAGGGTGAAAAGAACAGAGAGAGGGTGAGATAGAGCGGCAGAGCAGGATTTTAGGACCCGTGGGCTGATGCCGTCTGGTCCAGTTGCAGAATCAGAGTCAAGGTTTGACAAAAACTCCTCCACCTTGTCAGGAGAGAAGGACACAGAGTCCAGGAACAGTTGGGTTCGACTGGGAAAGGTGGGAACAGAGAGAGATGGGTTTGGGACTAAGGATTTTGAGGCGAACACAGAGTTGAGGCATTCAGCTTTGTCACGTGCGATGTCAACTGTGTGGCCATTTGAGGTAAGGGAGGGGATGGAGGGGGAACAAACACCAGAAACGGATTTGACCAGACGCCACCAGGATTTGGAGGAAGGAGACAGGTTTGATAGTTCATTCTTGAGTGAGGAGAGATAGTGCTTCCTGGCACTCCTGAGGGTAGACACACACTTGTTCCGAGCTTGGTGGAAGGAACTGAGATTGCCTTCAGTTGGATTAGCCTTCCAAGAGGCAAAGGCAAGTTGTTTCAGGGCAACTGCCTCACCACAAGATTCAGTGTACCATGGACGGGAGGAAGGGTAAGACAACTGAAGGCGAGATGGGATAAATCTGTGCATGAGAGAGATCAGTTTGCTTTGGAAGAATTCCCAGGAAGAATTGATGTCAGAGGCAGTGGAGATGGGAGACCAATCCAGACGATTGATGGCTGCTTGAAGACCGCCCCAGTCGGCCTGAGTGAAATGCCAGACTCGTCGACGCTGAGGAGGCTCTCTGAGAATGGCCAGAGAGATGTCCACTTTGACAAGCACATGATCAGAAGAACCGATTGGAGCAGAAGAAGAGCAGCAGACATTAGCAGGGAAGTTTGTCATAACCAAGTCTAGAAGAGAAGATACTCCATTGGCTGAGATCCGGGTCGGGAAATTGACAGATTGTGTCAATCCCAGTGAGTCACAGAAGTCCTTTGCTGAGGTGCCATGACTGGTGAGAGAGGAACCCACACCCAGCCAGGTGGCATGATGACAGTTGAAGTCACCACATATGAGGAAGAGAGAGTTGGGATGAGTGGATAGAAGTTGGTCCATGTTGTCAGACAGTGAAATGTAGATGGAGTCATCACTGTTTGGGGGACGGTACAGAACACATATGAACAAAAGGTGGGAGCGGAGAGGAAGCCGTAACCAGAGGTACTCCTGCGGGTGAGGAGGAAAGAGGGCAGTGCAAGGAGAGTGAGGAAGAGAGTTTTTGACAAAGATAGCCACCCCACCACCAGGCCGAGGCTCAGGTCTATCATACCGGAGGAGGGAGTAACCAGGAAGAGATATTAAGGAATCAGAGACATCTTGAAGGAGGAAAGTCTCTGTTAAGCAGATCAAGTCTGGATTGTCAGAAGCAACCTGTATGGAGAGATCAGTCAGGTTTGAGCGAAGGCCCCGGATGTTTGAGGTCCATACCGTTAATGAAGAGAGAGGGGGAGCATCGGGTACAGGACAGGGGAGGGGAGGAGTAGGGTAAGGTGAAGGATGAGAGGGGGAGGTAGGGAGAGCAGTTGACAGTGTGTCAGATGTTGCAGAAGAGTTCCAAGAAAGGGAAGGATGAGGAGGATGAAAGGTTTGATGGTGAAGGGATGAGGCACAGTGAGGGGTTGTTTGAGGGGGGGCAGAGGAAAGTAGAAGGTTTGGGGGGGTGGAGGTATGAGATAGAAGGGAGACGAAGTGGGGAGGAGGCAGCTTGGAGGAGGAGGGGGGAGGAGAGAGAATTGGAGAGGAATGGTATGGGGGGAGAATTGAATGGGAGGGATTGGGGGGGAGTTTTGAAGGGGAGGAGTGATGGGGGAGTTTAGGAGGGGAGGGGCAAGGGGGGAGTTTTGGAGGGAAGGGGCAAGGGGGAAGTTTAGAAGTGGAGGGGCAAGGGGGGAGTTTAGGAGTGTAGGGGCAAGGGGGGGGATTTGGAGGGGAGGGGCAAGGGGGGAGTTTATGAGGGGAAGGGCAAGGGGGGAGATCAGGAGTGGAGGGGCAAGGGGGGGGATTAGGAGGGGAGGGGCAAGGGGGGAGTTTAGGAGGGGAAGGGCAAGGGGGGAGTTCAGGAGTGGAGGGGCAAGGGGGGAGTTTAAGAGTGGAGGGGCAAGGGGGGAGTTTAGGAGTGTAGGTGCAAGGGGGGGGATTTGGATGGGAGGGGCAAGAGGGGAGTTTAGAAAGTGGATGATTAATGAAAGACGAACATTGATAACAAATTGGGTTTGTTGTGATTTTCAAGTTAGCAATCCGATTCAGAACGATGGAGGAGGGATGGAATGAATGTGAATTTAGACCATGTAGTGAGGGAGACGTATAAGATATTGAATTTCTTTTTTTTGAAGTGGAATGAGTTGGAGAGGAAATTGAGAAAAGCCTTTTAAATAGGAAGAAAAACAGCGTGTTGTAATATACCACTGAATAACACACAGAAGGGGAAAGGTTAGACATATTTAAATAATATTTAAACAGAAACGTGAACAATCTTATATGCACAAAAATACCAACGGAGGGAGAGCCGAGAGGGACCACCACGAGTCACGTGAACAGGGCAAACGGTGGATGGCAAGGAGATAATGGGGGCGGGGCGAACAGCACACCTGGACAGAAAATACAGGATGAGACTGTGAAGAACCGCAGCTCTTCGTTTGGAAAAGAAGTCCACAAATAGCCTGAAAAATGGCGCAGCTTTATTAAAAACCAACTTATACAGATCCGGAAGAAGCCAAGACATCTACAGCAAGAGCCAGTCTCATGCCACGCCAAGCCTTCCTGAAAACACATTGATTCCCAGTCCATTTATATAGGGACACGTTTTATCAGGAAATCTCCGAGGGAACAAACAAAACTGGGAGAGGTTCCTCCCCGGTGTGCCAAGCCCCCACCGTCATCCCTGTCATTCGGGGGAGTCAGCCCTTCCTTATCATTCGGACCAAATGTTTCTCTGGGCTCCGAGAAAACAGAAATGTAACTAACAATGAGAAGAGGGCATGCTTGGCCAAACAAACCCATACATTTTATGGGTTTGTTTACATGAGTAATTCAAAGCATGTTTATACAGAGTCATGCGTTGCTGTGATTAAAACAAAATATATATGGTTAACGATAGGTTATGTCATTCTATTAGCATTACGCCAAAACACGCGCATGTGGGCGTGGTTTTACGACCAGCCTCGAAAAAAGCACACGTATACAATTGTCAAGCATGACCTCAGCGAGCCTTTCCTTATCCAAAACTAAAACGAAGCAAAAACCCTTTATTAACTTTATGAAAATAAACAGCATTTAAATCATAACACATTAGCAACCAACGTCTATAACTGAACTTTAGGCAATAACAAATCTACTACTTGACATTCCTTCCTCTTGTCTCGTCGAGACAAAGTATCTTAAGAGACAACGTGCCACATCGGGCCTTATTGAAAAATAATTGTGTAATGCGGGTATTGAAAAAATAATTGTGTAATGCGGGTATCTCCCAAGGGCATATCGTGCGCCCAAAGCGCCTCGCCCGTGCATTTGGCGAACGTGTCGTGTGGTGCGTGCTTGGAGCCTGAGGGCTCAGAACATGAAAGTCCATTAACGTTTCGGATCCACAACGAAAGTGTCTGGTCCAGATGAGGTTCTGCTCCGCCAGAGGGCCACCACCTCCCCTGCGGAACTTGCTCCCCCCACCCTTTGCAGACCCAGTCCTTGCAGATCTTCGAAGTTAATCAACGATCATGCCCATGAGGTCCCTCACGTGCTGCTGTTCTGGGGAATACAAAATGTCGTCAGTATCTTGTGTCTCAATTTCCTGGTCAGGGTACAGAGCGTAAAAATCCGATTCACTTGAAGCATTTGAACTTAAAACATTTGGAGAAAAGAGAGGAACTTCCTTTTGTCAAAGTCTCCCTTGGGCGCCTGGTCGGCTTGCGGGTCTAGGATATCCGCGTCGGGTCCCTCGACCGCCAGACCCAGTGTCGCAATCAGATCCATAGTTGGGTTGAAAGGGGGCGTGCAGCTGTCAGCTTGTAATACATAAGCAGCGTTAGCCAGTACACGCAAGGGGTTTATAGCACAAGTATCACAGTCATCACATACACCGTTACAGGCAGCAGCCAGTTCCCACATGGGATCCGCACAAGTATCACAGTCATTACAAAATTCAATGCAATTTTCTGGAGCGCCGGTCGCAACTGCCTTGTTGAAGGACCCGTTCAGGTCGACGGCCTCTGTGGTCAGAGCCATAGTCGTTGTCGGCGGCTTCTTCACTTTCCATCCTGTAAAATACTTTCTCATACAGAGGAGGACTAGAGATTTCATTAGTGCCCCCCAAATTACTACCCCGATTATCACAGCCAGTGCGGTCAATAACCACCTCACTATGGTGCCCGTCCATCCCTGGAACCAGTCAGTGAGCCAGCTAAATGTATAAGAATTTTCACGCGCGATCCGATCGATCGTCAGGGCGTGGCTAGTTTCCCTTAGTCTCACTATTGCCTCACCATTGTACGCATGTGAATTATCGTGTCCAATAGTATGTCATGAGCCGTAGCGGTGTCGTTTGCCACCTTTTCTAGGGCCAAAGCCAATTTATCTATCCGGAAACTATCCATGACTGTGCCCGCTCCTGGGAAGAAGAAACCAAACACCTTTTCCCATAGACTCCCGTGTAGTTTAGTGGTTCCATCTTCGTTCATGACTGACCTCTTATAACGCCTGTCCAAGGACTTTGGGTCTAGCTCATCCAGTATCTCAACGTCAGGAAGGACTGAACCCAGATAACATGTGCCCCCCCAATTATTTGGTAAATAGGGGTAAGCCTTGTCGCCGCATATAAACATTGTCCCATGGGGTGGGACCAGGTGGGTGGATAAGCACTGGAGTCCCTTTACCACCCCATTAATCCTACTAACCCCCCTAGAGAATGTTATAGCCGTTATGTTGTGGTTGTGTTTATCTTGCAGTACTATTCGTAATGTAATCCCCGAGCTCCCTTGTCCCAGCTTCCCGGGGAGAGTGTAGGCGCATTCTGATTCTCCCATACGCAAGTGGCCGGAACCCTGGAGGCAGACCGTCCCTTTCTGTGGTTTGACCCAGACGGGGGCAGGCCTCTCGGCCACATGGGCAATCATTGACGGGCGATAATTAAATTGTCGATTGCAACTCTTGCCGTTGTCAACCCCTTCTCTTTCCAGCGTGGTGACTAAACATGGGGAATCGATAGGTTGTGAGCAGAGGTCATTGAGGGACAGAGGTAGCACTATCATGTGTATTCCTGTGGTGCCTGCTTGGGGAAAGTGCATGCACGACCAGCAGTGTGTCCTATTTTGAATTGTTGCCACCTCCCTGGCCACTTTCCAATATGTGTTTTCACCCTTCTTTGGGGCCTCATCCTGAGGTTGCGGCGTGAGTATGTATTCGATGCATGGTATGTAGTTCTTTTCGCCACCGGCCGCGCCAGGGGTCCAGACGCTGCACCGGACCTGCATAGTCATGCCTTTCTCTAGGCGCGTGCGTGTTTGTAGCTTAAAATCAGGGGTTCCCCATTTGTATCCTGGTTGGGCCAAGGTCTTAATGCTAGCTTGCCCGTCTTCCCGGAACTCTCGTTGCTTTTGTAGTACCATGCCAACGCGTCCAGGCCCTGCCGACAGTGCTAGCCAATTTATGTTCACCCAATTTGTGTGCAGGGCTTTCTGTTCGAAACATGGTAGTGATACTCTTTGTCCCCATGTTACGGTGAGGTGTCGGGTTTTGTTTTCGCATCTATTGGAATCGGAGTTTCCCCTAGCTGCTGTCGCTATCAATAGTATTGTACCTATGATTAGGCCCATCCTTACTGTGGTTGCTGTGGTGTAGTGTCTGGTGCTTGTATGGCCAACTTACAGTGCGTGGCGTGGATCCACGAGGTCTTGCCCTCGCAAAAGACTGCCGTTGGTGTATTCAGCAACACCTGGACTGGTCCCTTCCACCTTGGTTCCAAGGCGTTCTTGCAGGTGAAGTGCTCCACGAACACCTGGTGTTTTTCCTCTGGTGGAACACCTGGTCCACAAGTCTCCTGGGAGCGCCTGGTCTACAGGTCTCCAATTCATAGATTCAATTCATTCAATTCATAGTTTCATAGAACACCTTTTCTCCAATTTCCTAATCCACTTTTTTTCAAGTGGATCCAATTTTATCCAATATTCAATTTTTAAATTCAATCCCATTTAATCCAGTCCAATTCAAATTAAATTCAATCCTTCTCTCAGCATCCCATTACCTGTTTCCAACATCAATAAAAATAAAATTATAAAATTAATAAAAAATCAATCAAAATCATAAAAAAATCAATAAAATAATAAAAATAAACGAAAATTACTTCAGCTAGAGTTTCAACTAGAATTTAACACAAACAAACCACCATTAACCTCCATTAACACAAACAAACCACCATTAACCTCCATTAACCTCCATTAACCTCCCCCTATTATTTATTTATATTCACGAATAAACAAATAATAGAAATAACCTGGTCTACTTCCAATTTCAATTCTGGTCAGTTCTGGTGTCTGGTCACACACAATGTTTTCCTCACCCACTGTGATTCGCTCAAAATAGATTCTCACTGTTATGTCTGAAATTCGTCTCATGAAAACCCATTCAAGAGTCCGGTGTGACAGACAGCCAAACACATAGACACGCCGAAGACCCCAGGGTACCCATCAAACTAGCTTGTCCCCAGATCCACAACACAGCGAAACATGTATCTTTACTAAAACTAGAACGGGCACTCGGTAGAGCGCATACCTTTGCCGCAGCTACCTTTGTTGCCAAAATAAAAGACTACAAGATCTGTATAGCAAAGCCACACCTACGTTGTCATGCGGGAAGATTAAACCATTCTATCCCGCCAAAAGTTTGATATTGTAATCACATCCATGACCTTTTCATGACCTTGACCTTGACCTTTGACCCGATTGATTCCAAAATCTAATCAAATGGTTCCCGGATAATAACCTATCATCCCACCAAATTTCATGCGAATCGGTTGAATACTTTTTGAGTTATGCGAATAACATACACATACACACCCAGACGTACAAATAAATACACGGCGATCAAACATAACCTTCCGCTTTTGCGAAGGTAATAATCACTTACTCATAACTAATACTCATAATAACTCATAATTACTTATGTAATTACTCATACCAATACTTACTTAAAATAATGTAATATCCCAATCTTCACCCCCTATGCAAATCGAAGCACCCCGGACGATCCACAACCAATATCAACCACTGTAGCCGCCTTCCCGATTCCAGGCAGCCACACGCAGCCACATACATCTCCATCCACGTCACACAAGACAACGGCCAACGAGTGTGTCCACCACACAGAAACCTTTGGCAATGCAACAACCGAACTCCCAGACAACCAACAACAAAACCCAATCCATCTCCATGGCTCATCAAGCAGTTCCAACTTAATCCAGCTTCACATACCGATTTCCCCAAAAACTCGTGAAACTTCACCCCCATTCTGGAAAAACCCTGGACTAAACCCTGACACCCTAAATAACTTCAGACCCATCTCCAATCTACCCTTTCTGTCAAAAGTTTTGGAACGTGCTGTGGCCACTCAACTCAAACATCACCACTCTGCCAATAACCTGTATGAAACATCCCAATCCGGATTCTGCTCCAGCCACCGTACTGAAACTGCTCTCCTCAAAATCACCAGCGACCTTTTCTCTCCTCCGATGCCGGCAACCTCAACATTTTCATTCTCCTCACCTCAACGCCTCCTTTGACATCATCAATCACACCATCCTCCTCACCCTGTTTAGACCAGCTTGTGCCTATTAAACCCAAATCAGTTCACTCCCAAGCCCACAAGGACCACCTACTACTCTCAAATTATCCACTCTGGCTCCGGAATCCCAAAAGCACTCTTCTCTACAATAAACAAACTAAATAAACAAACTTTACAACGTGAACAAAACTCCTCAGCGCCCTGGATACCACCACCTGTCATTCAGAGTAGACAACAGCATCTCCTTTCTGGCTTTCAGCATCTCCTTTCTCCTTTCTGGCATCCAAATGAAATTCTGGCTTCAAATCAACTTCCTCGAACTTAACTATGATAAATCTAAATTAATCTTCGTTTGCCCACAACCACTCACGAAATCCACCCATAACTTTGCCCCCAACATCGATGGTCATTTGAACACAAATTGAACAAATTTAATCGAACAAAACACTTCCATTAACTCGACATTCTTTTCACAGCACAAAGTTCACTTGAACATCCTTTTCCTGGATACTCCCTCTTTATTTTTATACCATACCATGCTTCTCCACTTGCAACCCAAATATTTTCCATGAAATAAATAAAATGAATTTTTTTTTGAATCTTCTCATTACTCGAAAGTTTACAAAATGTCCCAAATCTGTATATTATTTTCTACTGTGGTTATATTAAACCATTATTTTACAAAATCCAACTTTCAATAAACTGAAAAATGCTTCGCCATGGAATAGTCCACCACTCATATAAATAATCATAGGAGTTCTGCGAAACATCTCCATCTTTAAAACTTAGCCAACCAATTTTAAACCACATGTTTTCCCCCCAAAAAACAAGTCACATTCTTTGTATATTGCCAACACTGTTCATCGTTTAAGTATCATCCAGAACTAAATTTTTATAAACCATCAACTTGTAGATGCATTTATTTATATCCCATTAACCCAAGAACTCTCAATTGCTTGGTTATATTTTAGTAATGTCATATATCCATATTTCTTTTCCAAAATGTTCCTGATATACACATTAATCCCATCTGTCTTTGTTTCCAGATCAACTCCAATCAAGAAATCGACACAAATCCTTATTACCTCCAATCAACTCATTCCAAGCAACAATTCATTCGAAGACCAAGCTTAAAAACGCAACTCTCATCTTACTGTGACAAATAAGCAACCAACCTACTTCACACTAAAACAAATAACTTTTCATTACCCCTTTCTTCTCCACCGCCTCTTACACTTAAACAGATCATAATTACTCACTCATACACTGTTGCCCATCACCCAGTTGCCCCAGACCCAAACACAGGTTTGAAATCCCAGTAGGTTGTTCTTCAATCCCAACCATCATGTGATCCCAACATCTCTCCATTTATTTCGTTCCTCATGGGGTTGGTGTTTTATGGCCTTTACTTCTTACCCAATCACACTGCACATCATTCCCTGTCCTTGATGGATAATTTTACATCCAGATGGGCACAGCATCCCATTTTTGGCGACCCAGCCCTGAAACAAGCCCCTGGACTCCTTGCAGGCTGGACCAAAACCCCTGGACCTGCCTCCATGGAACAATGACGCCTAAGCACTCAATTAGCCCTCCCAGTACCAAAGACTTACAATCAGACCGACAGACAGACAAATAACAGAGGCATGTCGCCAGCCCCAGCACCGGACATCACCTTTCCGGGCAGGCACAATATAATCCACAGCATCGAAATGCCAATTTCTATCCGGAGCCTCGCAAAGCCAAAATCCATGCATGCGTGCTCCATCATGCAACCCGATCTGTACTCGGTGCGCCCGGCGCCCCCTATAATCAGTGAGTTATAATAACCACAATATCTCTGGCACCCAACTCGTGATACCACAATTTAATCCACGTTACTTGCATCTCTTCATCCTCCCAAATGTCCTCCATTTAACGTGACTCAAATCCATCTCAAATCCCCACAGCTCGATCGAACGTCACTGTGCTCGGCCCGGATAAATTAAACTCAAGCGTACTGTACCTGACGCTTCCGGTCGGCACCGGAAGTCCGTTTATTTCTTGAGACCCCTGAATCGGGACATCAACGACAATTACAACGACAAACAGGACTCGATATTCTCTGTTCATTAATTACGTACATGATTTCAGTTTTACCCACAATATAATGTCCCGATATTCTCCCCAGATTTAAGTTCTATATCCTGTCGTTAAAGCAACACCCTGTAGACTGACTCCGCCTGTCGTTCTTCCAAGGTTAGTGAATTACCTCTGACCTTTCCCTTGCATATCTCGAACAAGGGTCAACTAAACTTTAAAAGGTCAAACTTCGAATTGGGGTAACCAGCGCTTTATTTTTCCGCAAATAATACAAGTCCGGCGTCATTCCCTGCAAGAACCACATCCAGACAGACAAATGACCCTTATTGAGGCTCTACATCGCAAAATGCTAGCTCCTACGAATCCAACAACCGTCACAATCCGTCCAGGAACTTCCGTACGAGGCGTGCTTTACAATGCAGCACCCTTGCTACCTAGTGCACCTTTCGCACATCCCTCCTCGTTCGCACAACGCTTCATCAACAAACCTCCTCGCGCCCACACCTTGGCACAAGCCACACCACATACCGACAGTTGAAACCTCAACCGTCCTCCTTCCTCGGATCAGCGTTCTGTTGAAACGTGACATTTCTGCTCAAATTATTGAATTTCCAATTTTAATAACTTAACCTTACCAGCATACTAAATCTGTGTCCGCATCGATCAACACAAATGCATCGATGCCTCTTCCAGCCGCCACTCCGCACTGTACCTTACTGTATGAACAAGACTTCCTGTTGGAACTTGACTCCGGAAATTAATTACTCTGTCTTGAAATCGTTTATTTTAGCCATCTTAAATAAATCCATCCATCTATCCATCTTATAAATCCATCTTAAATAACGTATTCGTCCTGTGACATTGCCTGGCATATATGTCGCAGCCGGCCACTATTCCGACATGGCTCATGACTCATGTCTAATTCTGACAAGAAGATGAAGGATGAAGGACATGACATGAAGAAGAAGATTCTGACAAGATACTGACATGTGAACGTCCGACATCCAGCAAAGTCGAAATGACCCACAATGCATTTGGGCACACACTTCCTCTGAGAGTGGGCGAGTTATCGCCGGCACTCTGAGCAACCTCATCGCACCCGACCCCAAAATGCACTATATGACACCAATTTCAAAGGTGAGCTGCCTCAGCGATACATCCCACACATACAATCCACAATATCTGCCCTTGAATGAACTCTTCGATTCAAGTAAAACACACATATTGATTCGAATTCTGAACCTTCAGTTCCACAAACTCCAAACCTCCGTCCGGCTGCCGCTCGAAAGACAAAGCAGCCCATCCTGCAACCATCTCCTAGAAACCGCTTCATATCAACAGTAGGTCGACAAGGGCACTCCGAGTGCTTTCCTGACCCGATTTATATCAATCCGCTTCCCAAACAACTCCCAAACAGATGAAAATCCGGACTCAGTTCAGGACCTCGCCTGTTCTCTCGGATAGACGCTAAAATGGACATTCCCGGCCTGAATTTCCCGCACGTCGAGCAGATCACTTACAAAGCTTCACACCGAAACCCTCTGCTTTGCATATGTCATACAGACAAATACATTGGCTAGATACACACGTCAATTAACATCCCAATATACATTCATTCCTCATTCATATACGAGTAGAAGTCTCCCAGACTTCGCGCGAAACTCAGATCGACTCAAATCATGCCTTTCTCCAGCCACTCCCAAACAATCTTTGCTCATTCATGTTACGTCTCTCATTCAAGGAAAAGGATTTTTGGGACGGGTTGGACAGGGTGGGTTGAGGTGAAAAAGGGAAGGCAGGGCGGGGTGTTGGGGTGTTGCCTAGAGCCCCGGGACTGAGCTCAGGTCTTGGGGGGTTGGGGGGTCTTGGTCTGGTATCTGGTCCAGCGGCATCAACCGCTGATTTACTTGTTTAACTGCTTACTTAATTGTCCTCTGTCCTGTAGCTTCAATAACTATAGCTGCAATGCTTAAAATTTCAATATTTCAAAAACCATTCCTGTCCTTCTCACCCTGTGGCCACCTGGCCCATTTCCTGTGAGCTTATTTATTTTCTCTTGTCCACCAGGTCCTGGCCTGTTTCTATCTGGACCTCTGTTGCTTGCTTCCTCTGTCAAGCCTACCTGGTACCTGCGCGTTATCCTTTTACTGGCCATGTTCCTATGGCCTTCTTAAGTTCCTATGGCCTTCTATCTAAGTTAGCCACAGCCCTTCGTTCCCTGGCATGCAATGGCATACCCCATCTTGTCTCTGGGCTGTTCCTTCCTGGAAAAATCTTGGCCACCTGGCTTCAGCCTATATGGCTGTCCGACCTCATTT
Organism: Myxine glutinosa; assembly: GCF_964187855.1. Classification (NCBI taxonomy): domain Eukaryota; kingdom Metazoa; phylum Chordata; class Myxini; order Myxiniformes; family Myxinidae; genus Myxine; species Myxine glutinosa. The sequence continues at coordinate 6,256 of NW_027618077.1, read as the reverse complement.
TCCCCTCCTGGTGCTAACTGCCCATAACTTTAAGTTTACTGTTAAGTCCTTACTGGTATCCTTACTTGTTTATCCTGGCTTTAACAAAGCTACGTCATTCTGAGGCCTAAAAATGAGCCTTTACTTACAATTTCTGTTCGAGTGCAGGCAACGCGGAAGACAAGGAGACTGAACCCGCTGGAGGGAGGAAGGTACGAATTTGGAATAATAGCCCTCTGATATAAAACAACTCCCACCTTTAATCAAATCAACGTGCCGGCGCCGGCCTCAGGCAACCTTCCTCCTGTCCCTCAGGCTCCGTTTCCCGTCGTCCGGTGCTGACCCCACTCCTGGTACCATCTGTGAAGAACCGCAGCTCTTCGTTTGGAAAAGAAGTCCACAAATAGCCTGAAAAATGGCGCAGCTTTATTAAAAACCAACTTATACAGATCCGGAAGAAGCCAAGACATCTACAGCAAGAGCCAGTCTCATGCCACGCCAAGCCTTCCTGAAAACACATTGATTCCCAGTCCATTTATATAGGGACACGTTTTATCAGGAAATCTCCGAGGGAACAAACAAAACTGGGAGAGGTTCCTCCCCGGTGTGCCAAGCCCCCACCGTCATCCCTGTCATTCGGGGGAGTCAGCCCTTCCTTATCATTCGGACCAAATGTTTCTCTGGGCTCCGAGAAAACAGAAATGTAACTAACAATGAGAAGAGGGCATGCTTGGCCAAACAAACCCATACATTTTATGGGTTTGTTTACATGAGTAATTCAAAGCATGTTTATACAGAGTCATGCGTTGCTGTGATTAAAACAAAATATATATGGTTAACGATAGGTTATGTCATTCTATTAGCATTACGCCAAAACACGCGCATGTGGGCGTGGTTTTACGACCAGCCTCGAAAAAAGCACACGTATACAATTGTCAAGCATGACCTCAGCGAGCCTTTCCTTATCCAAAACTAAAACGAAGCAAAAACCCTTTATTAACTTTATGAAAATAAACAGCATTTAAATCATAACACATTAGCAACCAACGTCTATAACTGAACTTTAGGCAATAACAAATCTACTACTTGACAGAGACAACAGTACACGTGGAGAAAAGAAAATAAATGTTTTTGTTTTTTTGTTTTTTTGTTTTTTTTTGGGGGGGGGGGGGGGGGTGGGGATTTAGAACGTTAGACAGAGTATTATGTTCGGGGTAGAAGGGAAAAAACCAAGAGCCAAGCAAAACACGCTTAAGTTAACAAAACACCGACGGGGGTACAACTACAAGGCCACACACGAGGAGCAGAACACGATTAATTAATTACGAGTTACAGGAAATTCAAACCAAAACTAACTATAATCAAACAATATCGCATGGACGATAAAATAACGAGTTGAAATTTGACAATCTATCTGGGGAAATGGGGGAGAAACACGTGGTCGAAGAACGAACGAACGAATAAGAATGAATAAACGAATGAGCACAGAGAAGGTAATGTCTTTTTTTTTTGTTTTTTTGAGTTGAGATTTACATAAGGAAGTAGGCTATGGGGTGGAAAGACTGCGAAAACAGACAACGAAAGTTATTGGATCACAAACGACAGGCGCTGAGAGAAAAACAAAGCCTCAAGGTTGTACAGTGTACACTGTACAAGGCCTCAAGACGACACGAATTAACACGATTTTCAATACAGGTATGAAAGATTTGCACCGAAAATCTTTGTCGGGACAATATACGTACATACACCATAAAATAAATACAGTTTTAACGAAAATACAAAATGGGAACAATTACTTAACTTCGATTTCGATGGAGAGCGTGTGGAGCTGCGAAAAAACGAACCCTCGCCAGCAAGGCCGGAAACCCTTTGCGCGATACAGGTCAGAGAAGTAGTTCTTGAGGGAATACCTGATGTCTTTTTGATCGTGCGTTATTCTTCCTTCCTTCGTCCTTACTGAAGTTATCTGCTGACCTCTCTTATTTCGGACTTCCAGTGCAAAAAAGAACTTGGAGGAGGTATCCAAATGACACAGGTTCTCCATTCGGAGACGAATCAGCGCTCCTCTAGCTTGCTTTGCACATAGATCAGCAAGCAGAGCTTTTTTCTTCGCCAGCAGAAAGTTCGTTCTCTCAGTACTAGAGGCCGAGAGGTTGGATTGCAAGGATAATATTTCCTTGGCAATCAGGGATTGAAGGGCAGAGTTGTGTTGAGTACGATAAGCTCCATATTGTTGGCAAAACAATCTCATCTGTACTTTGGCATTGTCCCACCACTGCCCAAGGCGGGGGAAGGATGGTTTACGTTGGAGCAAGGCCCTCCAGAATGCATGAAATGCATCAACAAACATTTTTTCTTCCAAAAGGCTCACATTAAAGGTCCAGTAGGCAGCACCACGATTCCGAACTGGTAGGCAAGCACAAAGCGTAACCATGTGATGATCTGAGAAGCCACTCGGGACAATGTCCGCGCCACTCACGATATTCAGAAAAATACTGTTAATATAGAACCGGTCCAATCTTGCAAGCGAGAGACGACTCTTTGAGCACCGACACCACGTGTATTGGCGGACAGAAAGATTGCGGATTCTCCACACGTCAACAAGGGAGAACTTGGACAAGGATCTTAACAGAGGCACTGCGCTTGCTGGGTGAGGCTCCTCTCCATTACGATCAAGGGCAGGGTCCACGGTACAGTTAAAATCTCCACCCAAACAGACAAGTCCATTAAAATCAATGTGCATGAGAGATGTTTCCAACTTAGTATAAAAGGCAAGTCTTTCTGTGCTATCACTAGGTGAGTAAATGTTCAGTACGGTGTGTTTAAAACCATTGTGTGTAAAAGTGACTGAAATTAAATACCCTTTGATTATGTCATTAAAAACTATTAGTCAGGTTCAGTATGTCCAGATTTAAAGTTTCGTTGGATTTTTGGGGGGATTTGGAAAACTATATATTTTTGGAAACTATATTGTATAGTCAGTCAGAAAACCAATGTTGCTATTTGCACAGACTCCTGTATGGCGGCCATCTTGGATTTTCAAAATTGCTGCCGTAGAACTAATTTTTCTCAGTATCTCAGCTTCTAAATAACATAGAGCTTTGATTCTAACGGCTAAACATACATTTTCAAGGGCCCCGAATCCAATGGTAACAAGTTCGATAAGCTAGACATGACCATAGAGGTCCTATGTGGCGGCCATCTTGGATTTTTCAAACTGGCCGCCTTAAAATTGATGTTTCTCAATATCTCAGCTTCTAAACAACATAAAGCTTTGATTCTAACGGCTAAACATACATTTTCAAGGGCCCCGAATCCAATGGTAACAAGTTCGATAAGCTCGACATGACCATAGAGCTCCTATGTGGCGGCCATCTTGGATCTTTCAAACTTGCCGCCGTAAAATTGATGTTTCTCAGGATCTCATCTTCTAAATAAGACGGAGCTTTGATTTTTCTAAATCCCAAAAACAATCCAACGAAATCTAAAATCTGGACATGCTGAACCTGACTGTGTTGACTGTAATGAGAAATACTATTCTACTGCGAGTGTTTTGCCCTTTGTGGGCCTTTGTGGCATACTACCAAATAACACACAGATACTCCTAATGTTCATGAGCACTTAAAATCTGTTTACAGGTGGACAAGCTACTAAAGTAATAAGTTTGATCCCCAGGGTACAGCTGAGGAAAATAATTAGTTTACAGCGTGTGTTTTTGTATTATTTATATACTGAGCAATATACCTGATATTGTGGTGATGGTGGTAGTGTATTTGTAGCCTATTATACATCAATATGTCTGTGGTGGTGGTTGTATATATCGGTTCCCTTTGCTTTGCTGTCTTTGCAGGTTCTACATGTCACATTATGAGTGAGATGCAACAAGATGGTGAAGGGGCGGGGCAAGCCCAGGAGTCCACGAACTGTAAGCAGTGCATTTTATGCAAGGTTGATGATGTCAAGAAAGGATCCTTGGTGTTAAACCCCAGAATAGATTCCTACCAACATTTATTGAAGACAATAGAAGAAAGGGCCAGTTTGCATGATGGCATCTCCGTTCAAGTCCATAAACGACTCCAAAACAGCACAAAAAAAACACTCTCTACAGAGAAGGCAGTTTGGCATCGCACTTGTTACTCCAGTGCAACTAACAAGAGCGAGATACAACGTGCCAGAGACCGCCATGCGCATGCAGTAACAACTGGACACTATACTGCAAAAAAACGCAGACAGAAGAGAGGAAGCACAGAAATGGACGAGCCAGGCTCATCAACATCTGATGCAACATCCCCGTTCACACGCTCGTGTACAGTGCCACTGGATAAAGAGCAGTGTTTCTTCTGCCAAAAAGATGATGGCCAACTACTCTACCAGGTTAGGACTGAAAATGCTGGTCAAGAGCTTAGAGAGGCTGTAGGGAAGTCGCAAGATGCATTATTGAAAACACGATTCAACACATGTATCTCACCAGGTGATGCACACGCAATTGACCTTCGGTACCACAAATCTTGTTGGAGAAGACATGTGTTCCATGTAGTACGAGACAGACCTAGCGCAAACAGAAGCAGCGCAGACAAAGAACTATTGCTGCAACGGGCAAGTCTGATTGAGATGATCAACCTGATAGATGTCAAAACACAAAACCAAGCTTATCTCTCCATGGATGACATTGAAACCACTTATGTCAATATGATTGGTGCAGAACACTTGGAAAAGCATGTACCTACATTCAATAGAAAGTGGCTGAAAGAAAGAAAAAGTGGTTTTTCAACACTAACACAAGTGCGAAAAGTGGTTTTTCCACACTAATACAAGTGCAAAAGTGGTTTCCTGCATCAACACAAGTGCGAAAAGTGGTTTTTCAACACTAACACAAGTGCGAAAAGTGGTTTTTCAACACTATCACAAGTGCAAAAAGTGTTTTTTCCACACTAATATAAGTGCAAAAGTGGTTTCCTGCACCAACACAAGTGTGAAAAGTGGTTTTTCAACACTAACACAAGTGCGAAAAGTGGTTTTTCAACACTAACACAAGTGCGAAAAGTGGTTTTTCAACACTATCACAAGTGCAAAAAGTGGTTTTTCCACACTAATACAAGTGCAAAAGTGGGTTCCTGCACCAACACAAGTGCGAAAAGTGGGTTTTCAACACTAACACAAGTGCGAAAAGTGGTTTTTCAACACTAACACAAGTGCGAAAAGTGGTTTTTCAACACTAACACAAGTGCGAAAAGTGGTTTTTCCACACTAATACAAGTGCAAAAGTGGTTTCCTGCACCAACACAAGTGCGAAAAGTGGTTTTTCAACACTAACACAAGTGCGAAAAGTGGTTTTTCCACACGAATACAAGTGCAAAAGTGGTTTCCTGCACCAACACAAGTGCGAAAAGTGGTTTTTCAACACTAACACAGTGCGAAAAGTGGTTTTTCAACACTAACACAAGTGCGAAAAGTGGTTTTTCAACACTAACACAAGTGCGAAAAGTGGTTTTTCAACACTATCACAAGTGCAAAAAGTGTTTTTTCCACACTAATACAAGTGCAAAAGTGGTTTCCTGCACCAACACAAGTGCGAAAGGTGGTTTTTCAACACTAACACAAGTGCGAAAAGTGGTTTTTCCACACTAATACAAGTGCAAAAGTGGTTTCCTGCACCAACACAAGTGCAAAAAGTGGTTTTTCAACACGAACACAAGTGCGAAAAGTGGTTTTTCAACACTATCACAAGTGCAAAAAGTGTTTTTACCACACTAATACAAGTGCAAAAGTGGTTTCCTGCACCAACACAAGTGCGAAAAGTGGTTTTTCAACACTAACACAAGTGCGAAAAGTGGTTTTTCAACACTAACACAAGTGTGAAAAGTGGTTTTTCAACACTAACACAAGTGCGAAAAGAGGGTTTTCAACACTAACACAAGTGCAAAAGTGGTTTTTCAACACTAACACAAGTGCAAAAAGTGGTTTTGCCACACTAATACAAGTGCAAAAGTGCTTTCCTACACCAACACAAGTGCGAAATGTGGTTTTTCAACACTAACACAAGTGCGAAAAGTGGTTTTTCAACACTATCACAAGTGCAAAAAGTGGTTTTTCCACACTAATACAAGTGCAAAAGTGGTTTCCTGCACCAACACAAGTGCGAAAAGTAGTTTTTCAACACTAACACAAGTGCAAAAAGTGGTTTTTCAACACTAACACAAGTGCGAAAAGTGGTTTTTCAACACTAACACAAGTGTGAAAAGTGGTTTTTCTACACTATCACAAGTGCAAAAAGTGG